>NC_079226.1:9116097-9283597 GCF_029633865.1 Lampris incognitus
GGGATGGAAGAGCGAGCCAACCACAGCGGTGTGTTCTGCAGCACCGTGCAGTCTGTGGCACCGAGCTCGTGGCAGAAGACGAGTAGCTGTAAGGCTGTGATGCTCCCTATTAACACAGCACCCAGCAACCTCCCTCCCCCTCCCTCCCTCTCTCTCTCTCTCTCTCTCTCTCTCCCTCTCTCCCTCTCTCTCTCTCCCTCCCTCTCTCTCTGTCTGTCAGTCTGTCTGTCTCGTGTGGCTTCTCCTCCTTCGACTGTGGTCTCTTCTCCCTCATCCTTTCTTCTTCCCCTTCCTCCCCCTTACTTTTTTTTGCTATTCCCTCCCACCTCCTCCTCCAACCTCCTTCCTCCCTAGGGTTCTTCCTGCCCCTCACCTCCCCCTCCCCCTCCTCCTTTTCGTCCACTCTCTCGCTCTTTCATCTTCTCTCCTCAACCTTCTCTCATTCCTTCCCGATTCGTTCACCCCCACCCCACCCCACCCGTCTACCCTTCTCCCCTCACTCGCTCCGTCTCTCCTCCACCTCGCTCTCTGCATTGCAGTATCTGTGTCAGCCATCGGCGGGATAGGCTGTCTGTGGTGCGTGCGCGCGCGCGCGCACACACGCGCGCATACATGTTTTCTTGAGTTTGGGTGAATATGTTTGTGTGCCAGTCTGTGTGTGTCCGCGTGCGCGTGCGCGTGCGCGTGTTACACGCTGCAGTGTCCTGGTGAAGCAGCTGGACGGGAGAGGCTATTGATAGCATTCGTTTAGCCTTGTTCTTCTTTTCCTCCCTTTTTTCATTCTCCTCTCTCGCTCGTCTCTCCTCTCTCGCTCGTCTTCTCTCTCGTCTCGTGTTTTTCCTAATCACCTCCTCAAATCGTTTCCTCTCTTCTTCCGTTTTCATCTGCGTCACACGCTAATCGTGACCTCACATCGACTCTCCTCTCACCTCCTTCGACATCCTCTCCTCCTTCGTGCATTGGCTCCTCAACCCGGTCCGCAGCTCTCACCAGTGGCGGCTGGTGCTGAAAATGTGTTGGGGGGGGGCGCAATTCACCTTGGCGCAGCACACCTGACAGCTGCTTCAGTGTCCACACAGTCACAGAGTCGTTACAATGTAGCCTGTAGATTCTATCGGGGCTCGTAGACGGTGGGTGATTGACAGTTGAGAGGAGGCGTGGTGGTGGGTGTGAACATGACTGACAGCCACGAGAATCTTCCAATCACATTAGATCATAAAAACATTAAAACAATACCAACTCACTGCCAATAAAAGTGGGCGTGTCCGGGGCAACACAGAACTGCACCTCCTGGAAAATCTGAAGAAACCAATCAGACAGCAGCCTCAGGTCACCTGCTCGCCACAAGTCTGAGGGCCTACATAAGGTCTGGTCTGGCCGGCGCCCCTCACCCAGGGAAGTATCTGTATTCAGACAGAAACCAACCAAACACCATTTGAGCCAATATCTAATGGCTGCTGACAGACTGAAAACACTTTTATTTCATAATTATTTGCATCACACAACTAACTTATATTTATCATGTTTCAGTAGATTTTCATCTCTTGATATTTGAAGGGGGCGGCGCCCCCAGCCAGCGCCCTGTACTGGCTGTGTGTGGACATTTTGGGAAATTCTTTAAATTGTCGGTATGATTCTTTTCCTGCACTGTCAGTTCTCTCCAGATCTGAGTCAGAGAAAAGCAAAGACGTGGTCCTCCGTCTGCCAACCTATTTTGTGGCGCTTTCTTACTCTGAAACGCGATGCTGATTTGGCAAAGGCCATATTGTGCTTGTTATTTTCATGTCCCGCTGAGGTTTGGTTAGCAAGCTAAAAAAAAAAACTTCTTTTTTTTTGTCAGAGAGAGAAAGAGAGGCACAAATCAAAGCATTTAATGCCATTTAGCCTCAGTGGGGCTGAAAACCTGCAATGGAGGCAATTGTCCCAATCCATTTGTTCTCTCTCTCTCTCTCTCTCTCTCTCTCTCTCTCTCTCTCTCTCTCTCTCTCTCTCTCATCTCTCTCTCTCTCTCTCTCTCTCTCTCTCTCTCTCTCTCTCTCTCTCTCTCTCCCCCCCCAACACACACTCATGAACAACCACATGCTAAAAAGTAATTTGTGTTTAATGGCTGACCACCAACCATAGCCAAACGGTGTGGGTGTGGATGTTAATTGCAGACCCTCATTTAGACAAATGACTGTGACAGAGCAAAATGTGGATGCCTGCTATGTGTGCGTGTGTGTGTGTGTGTGTGTGTGTGTGTGTGTGGGTGTGTTTGCGTGAAAGGACAGACTGCGGACCAGGGATTTGCATATAGTTTTGAAAATGTAAATTTCGTTTAATTCCATGAAACTCGGTCCCTTCCACCTGCTCTGGGTGAGGAGGAGCACAGGGACGGCTGGCGGGCGGGTCCTGCAGCAGGGCGTCTGCCCGGCGCTGAGCTACGTCCGGTCAGGCGTGGAGGTGAAGTGCGTGTAATGGCTGGCTGCAGGGGGCTGCGAGCGCTGCTGTACGGCCACCGAGAGCCAGTAAGAAGGGAGAGACGGTTTATAACCTTGCAAATCTGGACATGTTGCAGATTACCGACAGTGGGCTTTTTTATGCAGGGGTGTAGCACAAAATTCTGGGCCCTATACATAAGCAGTCTCTGTGGGGGCCCCTTTCCTCTTTAGCCAGTTAGCTAGCCACCTTTCTTTTAAAAGCTCCTAGCTCACCGTTCTTTTGGAAGAAATTACCCAACAGTTGTTTTCCCTCATCTTGCCTTCGCTCCCTTTCCTTTTTTTCTTTTCTTTTCTGGAACCCAGATTTTGCTTTCTCTGGGAAAGACATGACTCTGTGCTTGTATCAGCGGTCACTCGCGACAGGACTAGGTGAGCTGCACTGAGAGGTGCTCGTGAGGGGCGGACTAAACCATTTTGCACATTTTGTAAGGGGTGAGCGGGGCCTCAGAGAGGGGTGAGAGGGGCCTCAGAGAGGGTGAGAGGGGCCTCTGAGAGGGGCCTCAGAGAGGGGTGAGAGGGCCCTCAGAGAGGGGTGAGAGGGGCCTCAGACAGGGGCCTCAGAGAGGAGTGAGAGGGCCCTCAGAGAGGGGTGAGAGGGGCCTCTGAGAGGGGCCTCAGAGAGGGGTGAGAGGGGCCTCAGAGAGGGGTGAGAGGGGCCTCTGAGAGGGGCCTCAGAGAGGGGGTGAGAGGGCCCTCAGAGAGGGGTGAGAGGGGCCTCTGAGAGGGGCCTCAGAGAGGGGTGAGAGGGGCCTCAGAGAGGGGTGAGAGGGCCCTCAGAGAGGGGTGAGAGGGGCCTCAGAGAGCCTCCACTAATTCCTTAAGTCCCTCAACCGATGTATTGAGCCAGTTTTAACTGGAGTTATGACACTAATTAGTTGGAAATAAAAATGTGCAAACCGAAACAAACTTTTAATTTCAGGCTTCCCGAGGCCCCCCCCCCCTCCCCTCCCCTCTGGGCCCTGGTAGGTCCGTCCCCTTTTCCCGCCACTACGACACCGCTGGTTTTATGTAGCCAGGTATATATGATACTGGTGTAGTCTGGCGATACAGACAGAAGGAATACCTCCATGTTGATACCGGGATATTTTGTGTAAGTCTATTGACAGAATTGGCTGTGTCTGCGGGTGGGAAGCCAGATGTGTGTCCTGGTCGCTGCACTAGCGCCTCCTCTGGTCGGTCAGGGCGCCTGTTCGCGGGGGGGGGGGGACTGGGGGAGAATCGTGTGATCCTGCTGTGTGCTGTGACATTTTGTCCCGGCGGCACGGTGGCGCAGTGGTTAGCGCAGTCGCCTCATAGCAAGAGGGTCCTGGGTTCGAGCCCCGGGGTAGTCCAACCTTGGGGTCGTCCCGGGTCGTCCTCTGCATGTTCTCCCCGTGTCTGCGGGGGTTTCCTCCAGGTGCTCCGGTTTCCTCCCACAGTCAAAAGGCATGTAGGCCAGGTGAATTGGCTGTACTAAATTGTCCCTAGGTATGAATGGGTGGGTGGGTGTGTGTGGAGGGGGGGGCCCGTGATGGCTTGACGGCCTGTCCAGGGTGTCTCCCCGCCTGCTGTCCAATGACTGCTGGAATAGGCTCCAGATGGATGGATGGATGGGTGTTTACTACGGTCCTTAAGATTACAACTTCATTCCCACACAAAGACAGCAGCATAGGATCCAAAGACCTCCCAAAACACGTTCGTGACAGAGTTGTGGGAAGGTCCACATCACACGGGGGATATAAAACGGGTTGCAAGGCTCTGAAGATACCTCGGAGCACTGTCAAGAACTGGAAAATGTATGGCACCACCCCACAGTCTGCCAAAATAAGGGCGCCCATCGAAACTAGATGACTGGCAGAGGAGACAACTGGTCACAGCGGCCACCAGGAATCCAACGGCAACCTTGAAAGACCTACAGGGTTTTACAGCCAACAGAGGACCACATGTGCATCGCACGACAACATCGGAGATGCCGCACACATCCGGCCTGAGTGGGAGGGTGGCAAGAAGAAAAGCATTTCTCAAAACGGTCCACCTGCAGTCCTGAACACCAGCAGGAACCTGCAGCAAACCGGCAGAAGGTTTTGTGATGAGAGGAATCCAAAGTAGAACTTTTGGACTTCATGGCAAACCTTGTTTGGTGGAAAGCCAAGACAGCCCACAGGTCAGAGTGGTGGGAATGAGAGCTACGACCCAGACCCTCATGTGCTGCAATGTCATCTGGAGAAGGACCCGTAATTGAAATCACAAAACAATAGAGAGAAATAGAGTTGATATGAGGGGATTTACACACACACACACACACACACACACACACACACACACACACACACACACACACACGTATATGTTTTTTTTTTTATTGTTTATAAATGCAGGGCCAGCACACAATTAAAAAGTAATTGCACCAGAGTTAGCTAGCAGTTAATTTACATCTGCTGTCCCTGGGCAGGTAGACAAAAAAAACAAAAAAAACACAACAGCAAATACACTACATGAAACAGCACAACACATAAAAGCCCATCAGTGTGAGCTAATTAGAATCAGTATGATAAATGCAATAAATACAAGGCATTCATTAGGCCTTCTACAGAGGCACAGCCGAGAGCGTCCTGACTGGATGCACCACGGCCTGGCAGGGGGACTGCACTGCCCACAACCGCAAAACCCTGCAGAGGGTTGTGCGGATGGCCCAGGACACCGGTGGATGCGAGTTTCCCTCCATCCAGGGCATATATGACGGATGCTGTGTCAGCGAAGCCCGTAGGATTATCAAAGACCCCAGCCACCCCAACCACAGACTGTTCCAGCTGCTACCGTCGGGCAAGCGGTACCGCAGCCTCAAAGCCCGGCCCAGTAGGCTCCAGAACAGCTTTTTCCACCAAGCAACCAGGCTTTCATACGAAGAACATTAAAGACACTAAGCCTGGTGCCACACTGATGGTACTGACCTGTGGTCTTCAGCGGATCATCAGTTTACACACACACACACACACACACACACACACACACACACACACAGCACCTTATGTCACACACTATTTATTATTATTACCGCTTTTTTATGCTGTTTTGTTGTTATTTTATTGCAATTGTTGCTGCAGTGTTGAGGAACTGAAACTCAAGAATTTTACCCTCTTATACTTTTATAACGAGTCGTAACAAATTAAGACTCTTGAATCTTGAGTCTTGGTGTCGACACATTTGTGCTGACTTTAGCCAAAGCTTGAGGCTTGTTTTAAACACTGCAACGCTTCCTGAGTTTCTAATATTGATTAGTATGGAATTGGAATTCCACGTCCCCACTACTTTAACCGAGAAAGCAGATTGACCCAAGGCTGTCTTTCTGAACTGCGGTACCCAGTCACCCCTAGTGGGCGCTATAGTGCTACTGTTACTGCCGCTGCAGGGATAGGCCAGGTATCCTGTAAGACAGTGGTTCTCAACCTTTTTGGGGTCCTGGACCCCCTGCGTATTGTTGATCTACCCTGAGGACCCCTCCACCTGATCTTGGGGGAGGGGGGGTTGCAATTTGATAGAAACAGTAGAAACTGCATTTTAAATTGCATTATAGCATTTATTCACTCTTTGGGGCAAAAATAAGAGCTTTCAGTTGTAACTTAGATATAGTTAACAAAACAGAATTCTTACGCAGTAACCTTCAGATATATGTAACAAAACAGAATATGTATTCAGTAACTTTCAGATATATGTAACAAAACAGAATATGTATTCAGTAACTTTCAGATATATGTAACAAAACAGAATATGTATTCAGTAACTTTCAGATATATGTAACAACAGAATTTTTATGCAGTAACTTTTAACAATGCAAACGGGAGCGAGATCTCTTATTAAAATACAATAATTACACTTGTGAAAGATGTAATTAGAGAAAAAAGTCCTGTTACCCTTTAAAGTTTAGGTAGATAAAGGTCTCAGTCACATTTGAGTAAAATAATCCTATTTCTATAAATGTCATAGGATCTTTTTTTTAAAGATGTTTTATTTTCACGGACCCCTTGCAATTACACCACGGACCACTAGGGGTCCGCGGACCCCCGGTTGAGAAACACTGCTGTAAGAGGAGGGGGTGCGAGATTATAAATAATTTTAAACATCAGGCATGCATTAGAGTGAAATAAGAAATTGAGGAAATTATATTTTTGCAGGATGTTTGTGACGATCATTCCTTGGCTTTTTCGCTAGTACTTTTAGGATTCGTTTATAGATCAAGGACACAGGCTTGAGTGCAGTCACACCATCCTGTGACCAGGGTGCTATGCGGTGAGACAGACTGGGAAAAGTCATAGTATGCGCAAAAAGCTTTGCAGCAGACAAGCAACTAGTGCCCGACGCTCCGTGGGCGGTCATTTTGACGGCCCGTGGTCGTTCTAGTTTGTTTTAAGCTCCAGTCTTTGGGATTGTTTCAATATTTCTTTTCAGTGCTTCTTTTAAAAACTTATTTTTACATTTCACGTTTTATAGACTTTGTTACGTTTGTTAGATCAGCAATATGTGTCTTCCGTTTTGTTTTCCAGGTAATATTTTGACTTTTCAATTTTGCTATTCAAGTTCCACCATGTCTCTCTGAAGTTTAAATTTCTAAAAATAGTATTAAAGTTGTTAAAATGTTGATTTTCGTGTCAGTCGTTCCTAACAGACATACTAATGTAAACTACTAATAAGGGTCTGACCCTTTAGCACCGGGCAAGAAAATAACCGGTTACACTAACATACGCAATACACTAATATCTCAACTGGGTATTTATCTTGACAGAACATAGAGTTTAAAAACCGGCGGTCATTTTGACCGCCCATGGTCGTTTTAGGCAGGAGTGAAATCCCGGTCGTTCTAGCGTTAAAAGTACTCAGATTAAACTCAACGTCGCTCATGGTCCTCCTAACTTGTGTAACCGATTATTTTCTTGCCCGGTGTGGGATTCGATACGAGGTGGACTGCACCACAAGGCGACATCACTAACCGCTCGGCTAAAGGGTCAGATCCGTTACCTAGGGGCTAACGTGTCTTATTAGTAGTTTACACTTGTTTTTGAACGATAGGTTCGTGTCAGTTATAATGCCTAGAAATTTAACACGTGTCACATATGCGATGACTTCACCATTAATTATAAAATGTTGTGGTGACCCACATCTATATAACGAAAGACATTCACCTAAGAGGACGGTGTACCTTTAAGGGAAGAGGCGAGGGGTCAGATAATGCACTTCCGCTTCCGGTTCACAGTTCAGTGTCGTTGTCGAATGTATGACATGCTAAATTGGAGCTAGTAAACTACCTCGACTACGTCTACTCTCATGTCTCCTGTCTCGTTGTTTTCTAACTCCACAATGTCAAGATTAAATCAATTATTGACCCTCGCAGTGAAAAACATGCTTGATCCAAAGCGGTCTTATTTGACCTTTTCTGTGCTTGTCACGACGTTTGCTTTCATTTCCGGCAACATTTCATTGCGACATTTCCGGAGTTGGCTGTTAGAAACTGTAGAGAAGCCCAGTTGCCGGTTCATGAGCTTTGTAATTAATTCTGACGATAAATAGGGACATTTGACGACAGGGCTCTCTGTAGACGGTCAAAACTGACTGTTTGGGGCCACCGTAGGGTAGGCGTGCCATCCACTTCCGGGTAGCTGTCTACCAGGCGTTAAGCCGGGTGGGTAGGCGTTACCAACGGGTTATTATTTTTTCCCCACCTGGATTCCGGGAAGACCCGCCCCTACCCTATCTCTGATTGGCTAACCCTATCCCTAACCTTAACCAACCTAATAAACGGAGGCAACGAGTACTAGCCAATCGGAGGCAGAGTTCCCGGAATGCGGGTCGGAAAAAAACAAGGCGCTACCAACGGCGGGGTTTTCGGCGTTAATGGTGACGATTTGTGCGCTGGGTGAGTAGTAGATAGCATCTTGTTGCTTTAGTCAGGTTTTTACCAGTTTGGGACATAAGTGAGCCTTGTCAGATGGATTTGTGTGGCGAGGGGGAATGGTGAGGGGACCCGCGGTCCACTTAAGGTAGGCAACAAACCACTGTTGACGTAGCTCGTACCTTTACAGTGCGTTACGTAACGAGCTGTGGGTTACGCGTTAGCTTACTACTAGCTAGGCTGCACCAGGATAGCTCACCGTAGGGCAGTGTTTCTCAACCGGGGGTCCGCGGACCCCTAGTGGTCCGTGGTGTAATTGCAAGGGGTCCGTGAAAATAAAATATCTTTAAAAAAAGATCCTACGACATTTATAGAAATAGGATTATTTTACTCAAACGTGGCTGAGACCTTTATCTACCTAAACTATAAAGGGTAACAGGACTTTTTTCTCTAATTACATCCGTTTCACAAGTGTAATTTATTGTATTTTAATAAGAGATCTCGCTCCCGTTTGCATTGTTAAAAGTTACTGCATAAAAATTCTGTTGTTACATATATCTGAAAGTTACTGAATACATATTCTGTTTTGTTACATATATCTGAAAGTTACTGAATACATATTCTGTTTTGTTACATATATCTGAAAGTTACTGAATACATATTCTGTTTTGTTACATATATCTGAAAGTTACTGAATACATATTCTGTTTTGTTACATATATCTGAAAGTTACTGAATACATATTCTGTTTTGTTACATATATCTGAAAGTTACTGCATAAGAATTCTGTTTTGTTAACTATATCTAAGTTACAACTGAAAGCTCTTATTTTTGCCCCAAAGAGTGAATAAATGCTATAATGCAATTTAAAATGCAGTTTCTACTGTTTCTATCAAATTGCAACCCCCTCCCCCAAGATCAGGTGGAGGGGTCCTCAGGGTAGATCAAAAATACGCAGGGGGTCCAGGACCCCAAAAAGGTTGAGAACCACTGCACTAGACAGGTAGACTGGGCGTGACGCTGCCCCCAGTGACCACATATGGTACTACAACCAAAATACTGTCCCAAAACACAGTAGGCGTATCTCTGGTTGTTAAAGTTACATTTTTATCTGTACCCCTTTCCCTACATCTCGCCACTGCTGCTTTGTTTAGGTCGATTTTGTTGATTTCTTTTTCTTGTACGTTTTGTTTGTGTGCCTATGTTTTATTTGGGCTATTTCTCAAACGTGTATATTAAAACATGTTTTGTCTTTCATTGTCTTCCTCCAAATACTAAGCCCTGATATTGCTGTTCGATGTTTGCCCAGAGTCTATGAGAGAGCCCAGTGCTGCATCCGGCCCGCTACAGGGGGTCTCACTATAGGTCTGGCTTTACTCCACTGCCAGGAAGGCTTGGTGTTGGTGTGTATGCGTGCACCTCTTTTCAGGGTGCCACTCCTTTTTCCTCCCTTGCTGTGCATATGTGTCTTTCTAGGACCAGGTATCCAGGTGTGTGCAGTAGCAGTGAGTAGCTCGCCCACTGGCCAGCTGACTTTGTGTGAGGCACATATATTGTGGTTATTGTGCATCCTGTCGTTAGAGTTGTTGAAACTAAAAAAAAACAAACATATATATATATATATATATATGTGTGTGTGTGTGTGTGTGTGTATGTATATATATATATATATGTGTGTGTGTATATACTATATATATACACAAACGCATGTATCCGTGTTGTATCCGTATATATATATATATATATATATATATATATATATATATATATATATATATATATATATATACACACACACACATGTATCCGTATTCTTGTATCCGTGTTGATATTCTGCTCCTCCATAGTGGAGCACTCAACACCATTGACGTTTCGGAAAAAAACGTGATATTGTGGGAGTGCGGGAATGAGGAGACGGAGAGATCGAGTCGAGTCAATTCTGTTTACTCGCCACACAAAACGACACCGATACAGCACAATCTCTCCTGGCAACCAGCTAACCGCTAGGCTGCTGCAAACATGGCTCCACCCCGGAAACCCCAAGCAGTGCCTACGTCAGCACTCTGAACGTCTGCCTTAAAGGAGCAGCAGCCCCTGCTGACTCTACCCTCAATTGTGTATCACCACTATATATATGATTTTTAATTATGCATGCTCAATAATCCAGGTAAGGAAATCACAGAAAATTGAATCAGTTCATCATGGGGGATACCCGCAGCCAGTTCAGACTGGAGAGGTCACTTGGATGAGGGATGAAACGTTTCTCTCCATAAATGTTGTGTGCAGATGAACTGATTCAACTTTCCGTGGTTTGGGGCGTGCGGGTAGCATAGCGATCTATTCCGTTGCCTACCAACACGACTCGATCGGGCGTCTCTACAGACAGAGTTGTGCGTCTTTGCGGGTGGGAATCCGGATGCGGGTGTGTATCCTGGTTGCTGCACTAGCGCCTCCTCTGGTCGGCTAGGGTACCTGTTCGGGGGGGGGGGAACTGGGGGGAATAACGTGATCCTCCCATGCGCTACGTCCTCCTGGTGAAACTCCTCACTGTCAGGTGAAAAGAAGCGGCTGGCGACTCCACATGTATGGGAGGAGGCATGTGGTAGTCTGCAGCCCCCCCCCCCGGATCGGCAGAGGGGGTGGAGCAGCAACCGGGACGGCTCGGAAGAGTGGGGTAATTGGCCAAGTAAAATTGGGGAGAAAAAAAGGGGGGGGGGACAACTTTACGTAGTTAAATAAATGTCGCCTTAGCCTACAATACATGTAGTGTTTATCTTTGTGACCAATAATTACTTTTTCTTTGGGGGAAATTCACATCTCTGTGTCATTGTCTTCTCTGTGCATTTGAGGAACTCGGCCTATAGAAACATTACAAACAAATCTATATCTAGCTCTTGCCCAAGTGGCAATCTTTGATCAGTATGTCCGGCGTTGCAGGTGTACCCAATATGCTGACTGTCTGTCATCCAGTCTCTGTCTGTCTGTCTGTCTGTCTGTCGTGAAGCGAAGTGAAAGATGACGTACGTGGAAAGGTGACAGGTACATGTCTTAAAAGAGATATACCCAAGAGAAGTACAGAGAACATTCAACCCGGCTTTCGGGCTGGCCTCAATTCTTGCCAAGCTTTGTTCTTATAACTTAGAGAGTGCCGGCACAGGGTCTTCCATCCATCAGTCAGTCTCCATCAATTCTCATCTCATCCTTCCCCCCCCCCCCTCTCTTTTCAATTGTTCTATCGACCTAGAGACCTGTCGCTATTGCCTCTATCCATCAGTCTTTGTCATCCTCACCATCAGCTTTTATCAGGCTCCAGTCCCTTTAGCTTCACTAGACGATGTCAACCAAGTCATTGGTACATGGGATTGGCAGAAAGACAGGCAGGCCGGTAAAGAGACGTCTAGAGAAGTCCATACATCTTTTTTTTTTTTTCTAAGACTCATGTGTAGGTTCTCTCTACATCCACAGGGGTCCGTCTTAATACTTCCTGGAAAAAGCCTCGCTGTTTGATTCTCTTTTCTTTTCTTTTTTTTTATGGTGGCAGTCCTACACAGAGGACGACTGAGGCTATGGGAGACAATGACTTAAGTTATAAGCTGACTGAACTGGGAGACATTGTGACACTAACAGACGTTACCATTCTTCCCCAGCAGTCCATCGAAAACGATGATGACTGTGATGCAGTTTAAGCTCGGCGAGCACGCCTGTGGGCCCTCAGGCCCGCATTAGAGCGACGATATCGTCCACATTTGTCACAGACCAATGTGGTTTGAGCTGGTCTGCTACAAGCGCTCCTCGCAAGTGCTTTTCCCATCGAGCTCTCCTCACATCATGCCTTGCACAGTAGTTAAGACGGTCGGTCTCGTACCCCCGCCAAACAGTCTCTCTGGACCCCAGAACCCATTCCTAAGTGGTACACCGTAGTGTAACGGGCTCAGTAGATAAAGAGGTTGCCCCGCAGTGACAGCTTACTTGTCAAGTGATGCCATCCATTGACCAACAGAGCGGTTCCTCTGCATGCCATCTGATGTTTGTGCCATTGGTCCGATAGGGCTCATGATCCTATTGGGCTCTTCTGCTTCAAACACCATCGAGCGCCCTGCTGCCAGCGCTTTCTTGGATTTGAATTCAGGGGTTCCCTTCTCCTAGCCTTTGCCTAAAGAGGCAAAACTACAAGGCAGTAGAAACAGATGAAGACAGTACCATCTGCTGTCATAATGGTAGCAGCAAAGGCTGACCTGACTTGGCATTATTTAACCCATAGCTGGGGGGGAGGGGGCTGGTTCGTGGGCATCAGGGAATAGCCACAAACCGGTGGGCCCGCGTACAGCACGACTAGGGGGCGTTACCATTATACCGCTCTTAATCTGTGCAGTAGCTGAATATCCAAAGTGGGTATATATCATGGAAGTTAATAAAATCAATGACAGATGGATGTAAAATAAGTCAACAATGATCCTCACACTACCTGATGTGGCTGAGAGGAATCTGGAGCAAGACAGTCTTTTACTCTATCAGGCTCCATCCAATGCAGTTTGTCAATCTGTTTTAGAAAAAAACAAAACACTGCTGTCGGGAAAAGAGGAAGAGCAAGAGACTGTGTTTTGGAGATAGATGGATAGAGAGAAAGAGGGTGTGTGTCGAGTGAAACGGAGATGACAAGTGCTGCATTCATGCTGTTCTCCTCTTCATATTCTGACAGAAATTCCCAGAACTTCTCTCTGAAGCGGCATGTATTCTCTACTAAACTGCTCCCCCCTTTTTTTCCCCCCTCTTTCAGTTTTCCCCGGGGTCGTTCTGCGTTCTGCTGTAAACGAGGGGAAAGGAGTGTGACGATGTGAGCCGAATCAATTTGGAAACTTCTGTATCTCTGGCCTCCCAGGTGAGTTCGGCTATCTGAACTCTTTAAGCAGCGCTGGTTCAAAAAGTTTGTAAAGGATGCAGAACACGGTGCAGGAAGTATCTGTGATAAGGAAGAAGCAATGCAGAAGGAGCCCACGGTGAACTCTTGCAGTGTGCTGTGTGTGTGCGTGCGTGCATGTGTGCATGTGTGTGTGCGCCTCCGAAGGTATTTGTAACATGCTGAGGCTTTGTGGACAGCTTATACCAGTGGCGGCTGGCCAGTACAGGGCGCTGGGGCACCGCCCCATCAAATATCAAGAGATGAAAATCTACTTAAACATGTTAAATATAAGTTAGTTGTATAATGCAAATAATTATGAAATAAAAGTGTTTTCAGTCTGTGAGCGCCTGTCAGCAGCCATTAAATATTGGTTCAAATGGTATTTGGTTGATTTCTGTCTGAATACATATACTTCCCGGGTGAGGGGCGCCGGCCAAACGATACCTTATGTAAGCCCTCAAACTTGTGGCGAGCAGGTGACCTGAGGCTGCTGTCTGATTGGTTTCTTCAGATTTTCCAGGAGGTGCAGTTCTTTGCGCCCCAGACACTCCCACTTTTATTGGCAGTGAATTGGTATTGTTTTAATGTTTTTTGATCTAATGTGATTGGACAATTCTCGTGGCTGTCAATCATGTTCACACCCACCTCAACGTCTCGTCTCACCTGTCAATCATCCACCGTCTACGAACCCTGATCAAATCTATAGGCTACATTGTCCTTCTTAATAACTCTGTGACTGTGTGGACATTAAAGCAGCTGTCAGGTGTGCTGTGCCAAGGTAAATTGTGCCCCCCCCAAAAAAAAATTAGCACCAGCCGCCACTGGCTTATACATATTGTCAGAATAAATGAAGACAGGTGAGCCGTAGCCTGGTTGGTATATTTACACCTAATGGGGTTTGTTCAAGTTCATGGGGACGCATTTGACTGACTGTTTTATTTTTTATTTTTTCATTGATCTGTGATGACCGAATACTTGGCGTCCAGCCCCAAGGCGTGCACAGACATGCACGCATGGTAAAGAATGGCTACGGTTAAGAGGAGAGGCCGAACACTTGAACCCCAAATCCAATCAATGTTATTAGCATTTACACAGTGTGTTCATAACGCGCTCACTGTAACACCTAAGAGGGTCTGCTTTATATTGATTAAAGCACTTTTTTTCCCCCTAGCAGTGACATCGGTAAAAAAATGCTTGTGATTCATAACATAAAGATTTTCTAGAGCAACTCCTCCCTGCAAAGTACAATTTTACAACTTAACCATGCTCTATACCGAGTACATAACATTGGACAGAATAAACAGTTTTCATTAGGTTGTATTAAGATGTGCACGTAAAACAATCTTAACAAAACACTAAAAGCCTCTGACTTCTAAAAAAAAAAGTTTCCTCAAAAACCCATCCATCCATCCATCCATCCATCCATTATCCAAACCACTTATCCTGCTCTCAAGGTCGCAGGGATGCTGGAGCCTATCCCAGCAGTCGTTGGGTGGCAGGTGGGGAGACACCCTGGACAGGCCGCCAGGCCATCACAGGGCAATAATATAATAATAAAATAAATAAATGAAATAATAATAAAAGAGCTAGTGTTTATTGAATTGTTACTAGACTGAATTTGAATTGAATGGTGTTGTTGCCTCAAAGACCCGCCAAAATAAGTTTCTGACAAAATATCCACACCGTGTATCATCGTCTTCCAACATAAAACTGTCAATGTGCTTGTTCATAGAGAACGAATAAAACAGTAGCCTGTCAAAATAGTCATGTTTGCGTGTTGTCTCATATCACGTTGGAATTGGTGTTAATGTTGTGCACACTTGGCGATTCTGCACCTCCTGAACAAGGACATCAGTTTCCTCCTGGGAGAAGCTTTTCTGCCTTGGCCGGTCTGGACTTCCACCGTCCATTGCGAAACTGGCAGTTCACCATGACAGAGAGGGAATGAGAGGAGCTGATTTGATTGGCTGTAATTGAAGACAGCCCCCACCACTCCTACTGATCATTTATTCCTTCTTATCCAACCCTTTTACAACTGCAACTCCATTTTGCCCATTACCACAAGCCCAGCGTGTCCCGGAATTAGCAAAGAGTATTGGCCACACACCTTAGATGGATGTGCGCCGTGAACTAGCACCAGCGCCTTCGACTGCGCTATGACCCGGAAACTAGAGCCCTATATCAGCATTTGCCTTGCAAGGTTCAGGGCTGACTTTCAATAGTAAATGGTGTGTTGAGCCATTTTCAACCCGTGAAATAAATATGACAAGAATCACTGCTGGGATAGGCTCCAGCATCCCTGCGACCCTGAGAGCAGGATAAGCGGTTTGTATAATGGACGGAAGTTAATATTAACACCAACATTGATGTGGTTCATCACGGTACAATCATATCATTCAGTTTAAAACCATCCAGACCCATGGCACACCTGAGCTGCCAGTATAGGTTGAGAAGGCAGCGTTCAAAGAGAAAGGGGGTAACAGTTACTTTTAGCGGACACTGTGTTTCAGGGATTAGTCACATCCTAAAATTATAATCAGTAAAACTAGGCTAACTATATAGCTAGCTAGCTACGGCACGTCCTCATCTCTGTAATGTTTATTTGTTGCCCCCCATGTGTCCATATATCAGTTGCGAGCGCGTCCTGCTAAACGTCCCTCTCGGGTCATCCATAAGTGAGTGAGTGACCACAAGTTGTGATGCATAGTCCCAGCCGGCAGTTGCACTCACACCGTGGGAAACCCAGAAAGAAAGGGAAAATGGAGACGATTCTCACACTTCATGTGATGGAAAAGGCAGAAGGGAGGTTGGGCAGAGAAAAATACAGAGACAAGGAGAGACAAGAGGAGGAGGAAGTGGTAATTATCAGGCACGTTTAACCTGTATAATTATGAGCCGCGAGCTCACCCCATACAGTCAGACCCGGGTTTGAACAGAACGAAACGGTCATCGGTTATTTCGGCACCAGATTCTGTACTGTTCCTTCCAGACTGGGGGAAAATGTCAGCTAGTTATCTTGCTAGGGAGAGACGGAAAGACAAGAGGAAGGTGGAATGAATGGAAGGAGATGTCATAAGTCCTGAAGAGTTTGCAGCCCAGGACTCAGCATGTTGACATCCAGGGTGAAACAGGACAGGTTTGATATGAGAGCGAAGTAAGGATTAATTTATGACCCAGTCTGATTCCCCGCGTATGACTGGGCATGACTGAACTTCTCTTTTTTTTCCTGCATCTCATGTATTTAAACCCTGTCCCCGGTTAAGGAACTTTGTTCACGTTCAGCCGGCTCACACTCTTCCTCTGACTCTCTGTCACCATCGTTTACATAATTCATTCAGGAGACACGGGTGCGTGATGCACAGGATCACTGGTTCAAATCCCAACGAGTACAAGAAAATCCAGGCCTCCGTAAAATAATCATAACGAATGTGTCCAGAAGACTACTAGTTGTTGGCAAGGTTCCTCTGTAGTACAACTGGTGTTGCTCCATCAGGAGAAATGTCTCACAAGGCAGAAAAACAAAGACGATAACAATTACCGGGAAGCAAAGATGATATGAATTTGTGTAGCATACGCATAAAGTGCTCTTCCAGAACCCTCATCTAGTCCTTTAATTCAAATACCCTTTGCACCTTTCTCATTCCCACAACAAAGTATCCTGAATTATCCATGCAGCTGACCCCCCCCCCTCCACATTGGTCTGTATATGAAGGTCTCTCATCCATCCATTCTATAGGTCAACTTAGTCTGATAGACTCTCATGCATTGATAGGCAACATGATCCAGAAAGGGCCAATATGGGTGCAGATCTTTGTTCCAACCAAACAGTTACACACCTGAGTCTACAAATCAGGGTCCTTAGCAAAGACTATTGGTTGACAGGGCGTCCGGGTAGCGTGGCGGTCTATTCCGTTGCCTACCAACACGGGGATCGCCGGTTCGAATCCCCGTGTTCCCTCTGGCTTGGTCGGGCGTCCCTACAGACACAATTGGCGCCTCCTCTGGTCGGCCTCCTTTGGTCGGTCGGGGCGCCTGTTCAGGGGGGGAAGGGGAACTGGGGGAAATAGCGTGATCCTCCCACGGGCTACGTCCCCCTGGTGAAACCCCCCCCTGTCAGGTGAAAAGAAGTGGCTGGTGGTAGTCTGCAGCCCTCCCCGGCTCGGCAGAGGGGGTGGAGCAGCAACTGGGATGGCTCGGAAGAGGGGTAATTGGCCAAGTAAAATTTGGGAGAAAAACGTGGGGGGGGGGGGGGGGGGCTATTGGTTGACCAGCAGAATCAGGTGTGTAACTGCTTGGTTGGAACAAAAGAGCTGCACACACACACCAGCCCTTTCTGGGTGAAGTTGCCCGTCCCTGCTCGCATGTATGCTGACTATTATGCACTCTTATACAATACCATTTCTCTCCAGAAACAACACCGGAAATGGAGACCAAGGCTGCACTTATTCTTCAGCAGGACGTATATACTGGAGATACTATATAAAGGTATGTACTGTCTGTCTGTCTGTCTGTCTGTCTTTCATGAGGAGTGCTTAGTCAAAGGCATATTGAAATAGAAAATGGTTGCACAGTTGTGCAAAAATAATAACTCGCCCATGTCACATGTATTGTTTATTGATAATGCAGATGACGGGGGGGGGTACATTTTGTTTCTGGCAGAATAATAAACTGAGTTATTTGGTCTTCTCCAGCTGAAATGTTCAAGTATATTTCTCTCACCCGAAATGACCCACACTTCCACCTGCTCTGGATTGATGTCCCACTATAATTTCCTCACCCAGGGGAACATTTGCCTGCATTTGGTGCTTTGATGGCCACCCGTTTCGGCTCCCGGCTGCTGTGCGGGAGCTGGAAAAGCTCTGCAAAGCTTGAAATCGCGAGTCGGGGACGGAACGTGAAATGAACCACAGCCGCCTGTCGGATGAGAGCCGGTCAACCTGATTGACAGGGAAGGGAATCTCGTCGCCTCGGGCCCCCCAAAAAAAACAACTTGACAGAAAAGCTTCCGGCTTGTCCGTCAAGAAAGGTAGGTGACAGGTAAAACGATTTTAAGACCAGAACTCAGCAAAAATAAGCTTTGCAGTGTTTAATTTTCCTCGTAGATCCACAGAATAACCCACTTCATGAAATGAAAATCGGCTGAGCAGGACTTCTCCTTTCCCTTAGATGGAAAAAAAAACACCCCAGGATGTTAATGGAAGAGTGCTGGTGGCTTTAATGCGAATGTATTAATGAGATAAAAACCAGGGCGTTCCTGAATGTCCACCACAGCAGGACACTTTGTGCCCAGAGGTTTCCGTCAGCCGAACAAAATGCCTCCTACTTTTTGCAAAGTGAAAGCGAAACATTAAGATAAACTGCGCTCCTTCCTGTTAGTGAACATTTTTAGTCCCCAGACGGGGAAATGTTTTCACCTCTGCAGACAGGAGGCACTGCATTTCAGAGACAATGGACACGGTAATCTCATTTTCAGGTAATGAAATTTGTCAAATAGGACATAATTCTACCTCTTTCTCTTACTCGGTGTCACGGCTTCCAGCCCCAAGTCGACCACGCGGCCACATTTTGGCCCCCGAGGAGAAAAACAAAAAAGAGTTTAACATAAAATATCACAAATACGAGGTTGCATTTTATCATGCAACAGCCCACGTTGGCGTCTGCATTGTGTGCGGTTCGATGCTGAGGAATGATGTTATATCCAGTCTGTTTATTCTTTATTTATTTACCCCCCCACTCTTCCGAGCCATCCTGGTCACTATGCCACCCCCTCTGCCGATCCGGGGAGGGCTGCAGACTACCACATGCCTCCTCCTGTACATGTGGAGTCGCTAGCTGCTTCTTTTCACCTGACAGAGAGGAGTTTCACCAGGCCCAGACAGCATCCGGATGTGGGCCACTTCAGGCAATGATGCGGCACTGATGGCCTTCTTCTGGCCCTGACAAAATGGATGTGAGCCTGAAGTGGCCCACATGTATAATAGCAAATATGGCCCAAATATGCCAAATCAAATGTGGGCCTTTTTTGGCAAAGATGCGGTGCTCTTGGCAACATGTAATCTGGATGTGACCCTGAAGTGGCCCGTGTGGTAAATGGTGAATATGGACCAAATATCACAAAACAAATATGGGCCACCGTTGCAGATATGGGGCACATGTGGCATTGCTATGGCTTGGTTCTGGCCCAGATCTGGCAAACATGAGCAGACCGCCCAAGTACCATCATTCCACACGGTATGTGGGTCGGATGAAAGTGTCAGTGTGGGACGGGTCCGGGCCACAGAAATTTTGCTATCTGGGGGGGACATAGCACATGGGAGGCTCACGCTATCCCCCCCCCAGTTCCCCCTCTCCCCTAGCAGGTGCCCCGACTGACCAGAGGAGGTACAGTGCAGCGACCAGGACAGGTACCCACATCCAGCCCCCCCCCCGCAAACATGACCAGCTGTGTAAGGACTCCTGGCCAAGCCGGAGGTAACACAGGGATTCGAACCAGCAATCTCCATGTTGGTAGGCAACGGAATAGACCGCTGCGCCACCCGGACACCCCTGGTCTGTTTATTCTGTAGAAAAAAAGAAACATGAAACAGGTTACTTGGGTTACACCTCTGTGGGGGGACCGGACAGCCACCTCTTCCTGGGGGAAGATACCGACAGATATACATTTGATCCGTCACGTAGCGGGGGGATCACTTCTGCTGTCAGGGAGTAATAAGGACAGTGATGAGGGTCCCGGCCCCGCTCATGACACCCGGATGGACTCTGGTACTCCCAACAGCTGCATTCATTCACCAAATGGTTGCGAAACGTACAGATAGAGGAGGATCAGACAGGGGGTGGGGAAGGGCAGAGAGGAGCGGTGGGGGAGGGGGGAGACGGATGAGTGCGGACAGAGTGAATGAAGAGAGGAGGGGAGCATGAAGGGCAACTCCGAGGCGCTCCAGGTAAATCTGAATATTCATATGATTAACGCTAAACGCGAGTATGCTAATTCTGTCTCGCTCACGCCTCCCAACACACACACACACACACACACACACACACACACACACTCTCTCTCCCCCCATCTCTCCCTGGCAGCCTCCCTTCCTGTATAAATTTTTCAGTGGTGTCTTGTTTGGGGAAGGTGGGTATTTTGCCCAGAGGAGAAATTACAATGGATCTCAAATCCATTTTCTCCCATCAATTATTCAGATATGACCAGGCCTCATTATGCATGCTAATGTTCTCAGCTCATTGAGCTTGGTTAAACCTGCATGCCTGTCTGTCTGTCTGTGTGTGTGTGTGTGTGTGTGTGTGTGTGTGTGCGCACGTGTGTGTGCGCGCGTGGCCTGCTGTTTGCGCGTACTCGTGTGTGTGTGTGTACACCTGCTTACTGCAGCGTTAATAGCACACACACTTGTGTCTGCACCTTCACCTGCCTTTGAATGTTGTTGTCCCTGGATGGTGTGTGTGTGTGTGTGTGTGTGTGTGTGTGTGCGTGTGTGTATTGACCTGCTGCAAGCAGTGTTTATATTCGTTGAGGAAGATAACAGAACTGTTTGTGTAGAGCATGTGTGTGTGTGTGTGTTGGGTGCGTGCTCATGTGTGTGTGTGTGCGCGCACATGTGCATGTACGTGCATGTGTTTGTTTCAGTGCTTGTTAATAGGAGCAAGTAATCCCCTGGAAACATGCTCCATTTAATTGTGTGGCTCTGAGAGATTTGTGGAACAAGTCTAGCAGGATGAATAATCCGGCACTTCGGGCTCATTACAGTGAGCAGCAACAGTCGCTCTGCCTTCTCAGTCCGCAGTTTTAACCTGCGGAGTGCCGGCGGCCCAAACTGTCATAGAAACACCACTGTGACCAGAGGGTCGCCGGCTCCAGCCGGCAGACCGTGTGGGGAGGCGGAGCTGCCTGATGTTTAGAAGGAGGGAAGGTCGTTAACATACTGGAGCAAAAAAAAAAAAAAAAAAATCATCCCATCCTCATTTTACTTTATAATTTTCCCCAAATTTGGGAGATTTAAGATTTAATCCTCTGGCAATATTCCCTCTGGGGGACTGGTAATTGGTAACTAGAGGTTGGACAATAATCACATATGCAGACAACAAGATATTGTACATTTTGTAGTCCATGTTCTCCATTTTGAAGTCCATTTAGGAATCTCGCGCACGTTAGTAGTGTGCAACAGATTACTGTAAATGTTATCACCAATTAAACAGCCCCTCACAGTGCTTAAAGTCCCATTATGTGAGTTTTTTGTTCATCAGCGATTTCTTGTGGCTGCGGGTGTGAAACAAGGTGTTCACAGCAGCCCCGAGTCCAGATCGCTCAGCGTGGGTGACGACAGACGTTTTGAGGTGGAATCAGGAACCGTGGTGAAGTGACTGCTTCCCGCTCGTCTGGTGTCCTCTCACAGGATGAATGCTATAATTTACATTTGAGATATAACGAAGCAACTGTGTTCTCAAAGAGTCAAGACTTTTGAGTGTAATGTGAGACAAAATGTTGTGTGTAATTAAATTTCTCTCATCTCATCTAGTCTCGTCTCGTCTCGTCTCGTCTCATCTCATCTCATCATCAGCCACTTCTCCGGGGTCGGGTCGCAGTGGCAGCAAGCTAAGTAGGGCACTCCAGACGTCCCTCTCCCCAGCAATGCCCTCCAGCTCCTCCAGGGGGATCCCAAGGTGTTCCCAGGCCAGATTGGACATGTCGTCCCTCCAGTGAGTTCTGGGTCTACCCCGGGGTCTCCTCCCAGTTGAACGTGCCCAGAAAACCTCCAAAGGAAGGTGCCCGGGAGGCATCCTAATTAGGTGCTCCTCCGAGAATCACCACCTTAACATGGTATAGGAGTTTGGGTGTCCCGGTAATCCTGGGAGCTGTGTTGTCAGGGGCAACAGCTCCTAGTAGGGTCTCCCAAGGCAAATTGGTCCCAAGGGAGGGGCCAGACTAAGAGCGATTCCCAAGAAACTCCAATGAAGTTACACCAGCAGAGTTACAGCAGCTCGCCTGAGAAAAAGGGAAACCCCCTCCTGGAGCCAGACCTGGGAAGAGAGCTTGCCGGTGAGTGTCTGGTGGCCGGGCCTTAGTCCATGGGGCCCGGCCCAGCCCAAAAAAACAACATGGAGCCACCACCCCGTGGACCCACCACCCACGGGGATGAGCATTGGGGTAGGGTGCAGTGCGGGCCGAGCGGCGGGTAATTGAATTTAAATTAAACCCACCCCATGTTTAGCTCTTTTAAAGCTCGCTGAACGTCTGATGAGTGGGCTTGTTTGGGTGTTTTTTTAATTCATGTGAACGTCAGTCATTGGTACTCAAATGGTCCTTTTTGGTTGTTAACTATGTTAACTGTAGGCTCGCTGGTACATGGATCAGGTTTAAAATAAGTGGCATCCAGTCCGCGGTGGTGTAGCGGTCTAAGCATCGCCTTTGTGTCGATGCAGTTGCCCACTGGGGACCGGGGTTCACGCCCCGGTCTCGTCAGATCCGACTATGGCCGGACTCGACGAAGCAGCGATATTGGCACCGCTGTCTTCGGGAGGGGGGCGGAGTCGGCTTGTGTTCGTCACATGAATGCGTCTCTGGGTGTGTCGGAAAAAGCAGTGGTTCGGCCTGGAGTCGCCTTGTCACGGAAGTGGCGAGGCGTCTCCTTCGAGACTGCCGGCCGGAGAGATGCAGTTGGCGAATGCACGCAGTACGAGGGTGGGTGTTTGAATTAAAATAGGGATCGATTGGCCACTAAATTGGGAGAAAAAGGGAAAAAATCAGAAATAAAATTTAAAAATTTGAAAAATAAGTGGCATCCAACATCCAATGCCGGTATGTAAGAGCAGTGTGAGGTGGTTAAAACTGTGATCTCAGCGGTGATGTTTCACACACTCGTTAGTCAGAACAGAGTCAAGAGAATTAAATGAGCACCAAACCGTCCAGACCCACGATGCACCTGTGCTGCACGCATAGCTGCAGCAATTCAAAGGGGCCAACGGCAGACATCCCTCTCAGGTGGTCCACGAGCGAGTGAGTGACCACAATTTGCCACGCGTAGCCCGCGGCGGCACTTACACATGCGCCGTGGGAGAAACTTGGGGGGGTTGTTCTTACCCACCATAAGCTGCACCATAAAGGCAGAGTTGTAGGCCGGAGATGTCAAGACAACTGTGATTTGTTGAATAGAGAGAGGGGTCGCACCAAGGGTGATTTTTACTGTATGTAGGCCTGAGGGTTACACCCCCCCAACCGACCCTTCAACCCACTTCATGAAACATGCATGACTGGACGTACCGCTAGACGGAAAAGACGGAAAAGAAAAAACGGAAAAGAAAAAAAGGATAACAGTGGGTGAACAAGGCAGCACACTTGCAGACAAACAGGCTATGATGCAACATCATGTCAAACACACAGTGGCCATGCAAGTGTAGTAATAAAAGAATAAAGGGTAACACTTTATAGTAACTACACAAATCAAGCATTAGTTAAGTATTAGTAACTACTGAATTCAGCATTTGTAGAGCAAGACATGCACCAGTGGTTGGTGTTAATAGAGGTTTTATAAATACTTATTAATACTGCAATTCATGATTAATTCAGGTAGTTACTAGTGTTAGTGAAGTATTTTGTGTGAGCTCATCTAAAGTGAGGACTTTCTATGTCTTTCAAAGCATTTACACAGAGACAGAAAAGCCAGCAGCACCTTGAGACTCACAAAAGTCTAAAGGATCACAAGAGCCTGTAGAAAGTGTAAGTACATGATTAACAAACTAGTTAGGTGTGCATTTGTACATGAATTAATCATGAATTGCAGTATTAATAAGTATTTGTAAAACATCTATTACACTAACCATTGGTGCATGTCTTGCTTTACAAATGACGAGTTCAGTAGTTACTAATACTTAACTAATGCTTCATTTGTGTAGTTCTGAAGTGTTACCAAATAAAGTATAGTGTATGTGCAGGGATTGGCATTTGCACTTCTTTTGGAAAAACAAAGTCCAATTCTTTTTGTTGTTGCACAGATTTTGGTGCTTTTTTGGGGGGGGAGGGGGCGCTAGTGAAGGCCGTTAATCTCTTCTTTTTTTTGTCTATTATCCCGATATGTTGCCACAAAGACACACAGCTACATAAAAGCCAAAGTGACAAGACATTCATCATGAACAGCACATGAATAAGCTGAAGTCGTTACCGGAGAGGTCTTCTTTTTTCATATGCAGCGTTTTGACTAATTATCCGTCGCACGAGCTCTTATCCTCATCTTTATGACTGGGGAAGGTGGATGTCATCTACGCCGGGTCAAATTGGTTTACTCGCCGGCTAGCATATGTAGCTAAGCTAACAGCATTAATTACATTGATTGAATCACAATCATTGTCAAAACATGAACAAAGGTAACGTAATCCACTCGTAGGATTTTACCTCCGCGCTCCGTTTTGTTTTTGTTTTTGTGTGCTGTGTTGGTCCTTGGGAGCGACTAGAAAAAATGGAAGAAGTGAGAGCTGCATTCAAGACATTTTGGGCTGATTTATCAAATTTTATCCTTACGAAAACCTCTTTCAGTCTCGCCTTTCAGATGCAAGATATCCTGCTTCTGTTTGACCCCATAGATCAGTGGTCGCCAGCCCTGCTCCCGGAGAGCCACCGTCCTGGTTTTCACTCCAGCCCTAATTTAACACACCCGATTCGATTAATCAAGGTCTTGTTAAGTAGGTAATCGGTAGAATCAGGTGTTAAATTAGGGTTGGAGTGAAAACCGGCAGGACGGTAGCCCCCCCAGGAATCGGGTTGGTGACCGCTGCCATAGATAAAGACCACAACACGATGTTTGTTATGAATTATTCTTGGCAGATTCTTCGTGCCAACAAGTCCTCCGACCCATACGACCACATAGGTCGTTTGTCCTCTAATACGACCCACAGGAGAGTTTCCTAAATTAGCACCCCCTACCGGCGGCAGGAGATATGCCACACATACTTTTCGCCTCGGTGTATTGTGGGTTTTTAAAACAATTTGAGAACAATAGAGAATGTAGTCAGTGCGTTTTTGTGTTGTTTCGCCGTCTAGTATAATAACTAAGATTGCTATTGGCAGTAGGTTTACCTATGAACAGCGTTATAAGAGCTAACTTAACGTTAGCCAAAAGTTAGAAAGTCAGCTAGCGTGCACATTATAACCGCTATGTGACGCTGAACTTTGCTTTTATTAATATTCGTTCTCGCAATAGCTTGTGAAAGGAGATACTTATTGTTGCAGGGAAAGCAACGTGTTATAATTACGGAGGACCGCGAGGAAGTAGCTTAAAACCTAACTGTAGGTCGTAATAAGCTGCTTGTCCAAACGACCTACGGGGTCGTTTTTTGGTGGAGGACAGTCTCCTTTGTGCATAGGATGAAATGGAATGGAAAACCCCCCCCAAACTAAATGTTTTCTTGATAGACATGCAAAACTACATCAAGACCGTTGATTTATGTAAAAACAAAAAAAGAAGCAATTTGAACTGTTAATATTTTTGAATATTAACATTTGAAGAATTGATTGCACCCCTGTGTTCGACGTTACGTTTATTGTATTCTTATTGTAATGTCTTGTATGTTTGTTCTTTGTCATTTAAAAAGATAAATGTATTAATTGAAAAAATAATTAAAGACCCGAGGAATGGATGAGAAGTGAGAGAGACAAGATTGAGACGGTTTGGACGTGTACAGAGAGGAGACGTAGAGGAAAGGAGGTATTGGACCCGGAAATACCTGGCAAGGGGAAAAGAGGAAGACCAGGGAAAAGGTGGAGAGACCAGGTAGAGGAGGACATGGGGAGGGTTGGACTGCGGGAGAGGGATGCGTCAGACAGAAACTGTGGAGGGCAAAACTCCGCTGTGGTGACCCCCGAGAAATTTAATATGCTGGTGGAGGAGGAAGAGGAAGAAGGAGGAGGAGAAGAATTTTGTCATTTGATCTTGGCTGTGTGAAGCATCCGCGTCAATAAGTCAACTTATCCGTAGCGTGAGCTTCAAGAAGGTGCAGGCCTTTGTTTAACTTGGTGTTGTGCTAATTTGGCCCATTTTCTTTTCATTTGCCGCCTGCAGAGTTGCAGACTCAGTCATGCGTGTGGATAAGTGCTTCTGTCACGTCCTCCAGACTATCAGAGGCGGCTCAGATTGATCTCGTGTTGGTGTTGACACGGGTGTTGATGTGGGGACTGCGCCGTTGGCTCTAATGGAGTGTACCTGACCGGGGGGGGAGGTGTTAAACACATAGATGTTCAATACATCTATGTGTTGAACATCTACGCATTGAACTTGTGAACTTGACCCCTAAGGCTGCCAATAGTATTGCTATAGAATTGCAAAGTGGTTGTCAAAAACGGACAGATCAGCCGTCAGACTTGGACGTCAAGTGATGCTCGTTTCCTGGCAAACTGCAAAAGACGTCATGAGTTGATTCTTCATGAAAGAAGATTATGTTTCCTCTTTGGCCTGTGCTGCCATACTGCACTTGCTCTTGTGATTCCTCCACAGTTGTATTTGGCCACCCTATTCCCCGAACCGTCCCGGTCGCTGGCTCCACCCCCTCTGCCGATCCGGGGAGGGCTGCAAACTACCACATGCTTCCCCCGACACATGAAGTCGACAGGGGGACGTAGCACGTGGGAGGATCCCGCTACCCCCCCCCAGTTTCCCCTCCCCCCGGAATAGGCGCCCCGACCGACCAGAGGAGGCGCTAGTGCAGCGACCCAGACACATACCCACATCCGGCTTCCCACTTGCAGACATAGCCAATTGTGTCTAGGGACGCCCGACCAAGCTGGAGGTAACGTGGGGATTTGAACCGCCGATCCCTGTGTTGGTAAGCAACCCAAATAGCAAAATTGCTGTGGCCCAGACCCGTCCCACACCTGACACTTTCATCCGGCCTACATGCCGCATGGAATGATGGCACTTGAGCGGTCCACTCCTGTTTGCCAGATCTGGGCCAGAACCAAGCCATAGCAATGCCGCATGTGCCACATATTTGCGAAAGGTGGCCCATATTTGTTTTGTGATATTTGGGCCACATTCACCATTTACCACACGGGGCCACTTCAGGGTCACATCCAGATCACATGTTGCCCAGAGCACCGCATCTTTGCCAAAAGAGGCCCACATTTGATTTGGCATATTTGGGCCATATTTGCTGTTATACATGTGGGCCACTTCAGGCTCACATCCATTTTGTCAGGGTCAGAAGAAGGCCATCAGTGCCGCATCAGTGCCTGAAGTGGCCCACATCCGGATGCTATCTGGGGACGGAATAGACCGCCGCGCCACCCGGACCCGCGTCACCCGCCCTGCTTTTGTGAGTTCTGACTGTGGCAACAAGACAGAAAGAACCTCCCTATGGAAAACTGTGAACCACTGATTCTTACAATGAGATCCATGTTTCGTCGGTAGCATTTGATAGTTTTTTCGTGAGCACCCAAACTGTGTCAGAACTGCTCATAAATGTGGCGGAGGTTCGCCCCGCTACGACTGAATCCATCAGGTCCACAATGATGTGCGTGACTCTGAAAGGACCGATGTGTGCACGGATGCCGGGGATGGCACGCTCAGCCCCGAGAAACGGGTGAAGAAGAAAGTAATTGACATTAAGGAAGGAGCCCCACGTCGGCACCCCTCGGTACTTCTCGAGCTTTTGACATTAGCTGCGTTTCGTCACGCCAGATGAAAGTGTTCAGGAAATCAGTTCCTCCGTTATTAGTTTATTAGCGTAGTCCAGTGTGAATAAATGTGGGAATTAGGGATCGTGTGGAACCGGCTGGTACTGCAGACTTGAGAGGGAGAGAGAGAGAGAGAGAGAGAGAGAGAGAGAGAGAGAGAGAGAGAGAGAGAGAGAGAGAGAGAGAGAGAGAGAGACGGCAGACAGTGCAGAAATCTGTCGGATTGATGTAGTTTTGGTGTTGCTGGCGGTGACCCTCGCTGCTAATTACCTGAATTCATTAAGGGGCACATATCTTGGTGGGTCTTCCTCCCGCCACGTGTGGGAAGAAGAAGAAGAGAAAGAAAAAAAATCCAGGAATAATTTACAGAAAAGTGGAATTTAAAAGGGAAAGAGTGGCTGCTGTCCGGAACTGAGAGTTCCTATTTCTCATTTCTTGAAGAGAGAAAGAAACCACAAGTCGGTACTCTTGCACAAAGCCATAAGAGGTTTTGCTCAATGGAGGAAAAACTGTCGTTTTTCTGTTCTTCAGACAGCATCCCCCCCCCTCCCCTCCCCTTTTTCTCCCCAATTGTACCTGGCCAGTTACCCCACTCTTCCGAGTCGTCCCAGTCGCTGCTCCACCCCCCCCTCTGCCGATCCGGGGAGGGCTGCAGACTACCACATGCCTCCTCCCATACACGTGGAGTCACCAGCCGCTTCTTTTCACCTGACAGGGAGGAGTTTCACCAGGGGGACGTAGCGCTTGGGAGGATCACGCTATTCCCCCCAGTTCCTCCTCACCCCGAACAGGCGCCTCGACTGACCAGAGGAGGTGCTATAGTGCAGCGACCAGGACACATACCCACACCCGGCTTCCCACCCACAGACACGGCCAATTGTGTCTAGGGAGGCCCGGCCAAGCCGGAGGTAACACGGGGATTCGAACCGGGGTACCCGTGTTGGTAGGCAACGGAATAGACCACCACGCTACCCGGACGCCCCAAAACCAACGTTTTAACAAATATCTCTGCGATATGACAACATGGCTGTGTGTGTGTGTGTGTGTGTTGGCTGGGTCTTGTGGGAAAATGAGATGAAACCCACTGAGTATTTCTCACTATGTCTGTCACACTGCCCCCCCCCCCAAAAAAAATCTCTCTTTTTTCCTTATCTCCTTTAGAGCTGCATCTGATCATTATGTTATCAATCTATCAATCATTGTTTTGATTAGTCAATACATTTTTAGTCTATAAAATGTAGAAAAACAATGACAGATGTCCATTAGAAGTTCCCAGAGTGGGGTCTTTAAACCCCCTGAAGTATTCACTTTATTTTGACGTGAACTGGAGAAAGGGGAGCAAATCTTAGCATTTGCGAAGCTGTAACTGGAAAAAGTTTGGCAATTTTACTTGAAAAGGCTCTAAAACCATTAATCGATTGCCAAAATTATAATTGATCTGTGTTGTATTGACTGACCGGTCGATCAGCCGACCCACCGTTTCAGCGTGAATCTCCTTTACATGCATCTTGTTGCTGTCCCTCCAAAATGTGTGGCTGTTTCTACATAGTAAATTCGTTTTTTGGGAGGTTTTTTTTTTAATCCAGGGACAGACCGTATCTGTAGGTAGATTTTGACAGATTGAATCTCATTTTATCCCGTCTGACCAGTAATGTGTCCCTTTTGTTTTGTTCGTGCCTGAAGCCTGAATCTGAAATGACTGGCTGACTAATGAGCAGGTCCCAAACCGCGTGTTGTGGAGGATGTGATGATCTCCAGCCAAACCTGCAGACACGAGGTCTGTCTGCACCGAGTCCCAGCGGGTCGATGAACACGCCGTCCCATGTGTACGTACGTTTCTAAATATGTAACATAGATGAAGTATGGGCAGCATCGTATCGATTCCTGAATGCCTTCATTTGGTTTCGGGGTCTATCGGGGGTCACGTTCAACTTTATTGTCAGGTGTATTAGAACACAGTGACATTCTTGTGCTGTGGTTTTGTCTTAACACAAAGGACAACCCCCCCCCAAAAAAAAACAAAAATAAAAACAGACCAACACATGAATTCATACATTATACACACAATATAGAAAAGTACACGATAACGCAAAAAAATGTAAGGTATCCTCAGTTTTCAGGCCTGCAGAAGATGAGGAAGACGTCACGGGACCCTTAAATCCACTTTCACCGACTGTCTACGGGAAAGAAAAGGGTTTTCCTTGTTTTTCTTTTACTTTTTATAGCGGCTGAAAACTTGGAAGACAAGAAGGCTGAATGAAAGCATATGTTAAGCCTTGCAGAATACTGTCAGAAATCTACCACACTGACACGTTAGAGCCCAAACACATATTCAGGGATGTGATCTGCTCGTTAGACACCAGTGGCGGATCTAGAGATGCTTTCCTGGGGTGGCAAAGGGGTGGCATGAGGTTCAAGGAGGGGGGGGGGGTCAATGGACATTATTCTAAACGTATTATTATTCAAAACTCGGATTTCATCGAATGTATTTTGTTCTCTACTGTTTGAGATGAGTTTGGTGCGGGTCTCATTGACCTTCACCATGCATGTACATAAAATATACTTTAAAAACATCTGATTTATAAATGGGGTGGCAGCTGCCACCCCTGTTGCCACCCCATAGATCCGCGCCTGGTTAGACATCAGGACTGTGTACTGGCGATACGATACGTATGGCGATACAGGGGTTACGACTCAATATATCGCGATATATTGTGATGCTGTAAGAAAGGCGATATATCGCGGTTTCACAGGCCTGTGTTCTGTGTGCTTACGCTACTTCCTGTCTGAGTTTACATTGTTGGGTTGGAGTGGAAGAGTCAAATGGCTGAAGATAGGTTACAACCTTGTTATCTAGCGGTCGTGGGGTTACACACAACACATGTTTGTCACAAACCTTTACGTGTAAACAATTAAAAATCGATACAGTGGTTTTGAGAATCGATACAGTATCCCAGACGATAATATCGCCATACTCGAGTGTATCGATATATTTTACGCCCCTACTAGACATGACAACACAACCTCTCTTTTTGGCTGCTGTGGTAAAGGAGTTAAAAACGGTGTCCTATCGTAGTAATTCTCCCCAAGAAAAGCCCCAACTTACAGAAGCCATGTAAACAAGCAGCTACAAAGGTGTGCAGGGTCTGGATCTCCATGGTTGAGCTCTTATCCTAAATTCACCAGGGATGGAAGGTACCAAAAGGGGGGCAGTTCTTTGCAATGGAAATGCATTCAGGTGCTTTAAACATTGAGATGTCTTTAGCTGATTTACTTGGGGGAAAGTTGAGCCAAGCCATCTTGACATTATTTGTTCCGGTTCTCTCCCCCCCCCCCCCCCCCCCTCTCTCTCTCTCTCTCTCTCTCTCTCTCTCTCTCTCTCTCTCTCTCTCTCTCTCTGCCTTCCAGGTTTTTTTTCCCCTTGTTAAGATTCGGAGCAGGCGCTGTAAGGAGTTGGAGGGACACTAAATGAACAGACAGGTTGTTAATTCCCCTCCCCCGGGGAGGGAGTGGACAGGGATGAATTCCAATACTGTGTGGAAACGGAGCAAAGTACTGTCTCTTATATCGGCCCGCCGGCCCCTCTGTCTTGCTGTGACGTCCGGTGTTTCTGTCACTCTGTCTGTATCTGTCTCATTCACTCCTTCTTTACTTCACTCAGGCCCCTTTTACTCTGCTTTGTTTGCTCCTCCCGCTGCTTCCTTCCCTCTTTTACCCACACACAGTCTCTCCCTCGCTTTCTCTTTCTGTCCCTCACTCCTTTGGACCCCCCCCCCCCTTTTTTTCTCCCTAATTGTACTTGGCCAATTACCCCACTCTTCTGAGCCGTCCTGGTCGCTGCTCCACCCTCTCTGCCTATCCGGGGAGGGCTGCAGACTACCACACGCCTCCTCAGATACATGTGGAGTCGCCAGCCGCTTCTTTTCACCTGGCAGTGTGGAGTTTCACCACGGGGACGTAGCGCATGGGAGGATCACGTTATTCCCCCCAGTTCCCCCTCCCCCACCCCGAACAGGCGCCCCGGCCGACCAGAGGTGGCGCTAGTGCAGCGACCAGGACACATACCCACATCCGGATTCCCACCCGCAGACACGGCCAGTTGTGTCTGTAGGGACGCCCCGACCAAGCTGGAATGATATCAATTATATACTGAATATGAGTAAGACAGGGATGTGCCCATTCTGGAAGTCTCCCCCCCCCCCCATAATGCAATTATGTATACAAGTGGTGGCAAAAATAGAAGGAATGCCCTTCCCACCCAGACCTGTAGGGGTGTTAAAGGACAGAAAGCACACAGAAAACTGTCTTAAGGACTCAGGGCATTTCTCTCTCATGTTTTCAGTTGTTGAGCAGAAAGTGCAAGGCCGGCCCTAGCGAGTTTGGTGCCCTAGGTGAGATTAGGATTTGGTGCCCCCAACACCAACCCCCTCACCCACACACACACCACCACCACCACATTACTCCACCAGTAATGCCTCATTCTACAGTAAAAATATGGACAACAAATACCAGACACCACAATGGTTTTAGGACAAAATATATATTGTTATTTTTATAAATTAAAATGACTTGTCAAAAAAACTAATCACGTATCAAAGAATTAATAAATTGTTAAATATTGCCAACAACGGGCGCCCGGGTAGTGTAGCGGTAGCCAGTTCACATCCCCGTGTTACCTCCGGCTTGGTCGGGCGTCCCTACAGACACAATTGGCCGTGTTTGCGGGTGGGAAGCCGGATGTGGATATGTTTCCTAGTCGCTGCACTAGCGCCTCCTGGGGGGGAATAGAGTGATCCTCCCACGTGCTACGTCCCCCTGGCGAAACTCCTCAATGTCAGGTGAAAAGAAGCGGCTTGACGACTCCACATTTATCGGAGGAGGCTCGAAAGAGTGGGGTAATTGGCCAAATACAACCGGGGAGAAAAACGGGGAAAAAGCCAAAATAAATAAAAATATGGCCAACTACCTTTACTTGTTAGTAACATCCAAGACAGATAGATAGATAGATAGATAGATAGATAGATAGATAGATAGATAGATAGATAGATAGATAGATAGATAGATAGCTTGGAGTCCTTGGGTTCTGTTCTGAGAGGAAGTCAATCTCTTTTTGTGATATCCAGTTGCATTTCATGGCATGTTTGAGAAGACTGTCAGTTTCCTTTTTAGAAACCCTGTAATTTACATGCCATTAATTGCATAGTAATTGTGAAGAAATTGCTAAGAAATAACACTAAAGTAAAGTCAGTAAAATTAATATGATGACAAGTTGTAGTCGTAGAATTACCAGGATGTATTGGGTAATTATAGAGTAAAATTAAAGCAAGGTAAAGATGTTTGGTCGGTAATTATGTGGGCATTAGTTCATATAGTGAGTGGTATAGCCCACATACAGGGTAAGACAGTTGGGTGGTTTCTTCACATTACTGCGTAATTTCATAGCAATTACTTCACGGCCTACAAATTATAGGTTTACCTCGTTTTTAATATCCTTCACTGGGTTGATTTTGAGCCCCTCGTAGGATTCTGTGTCTTCCATATGCATAAACATCTTGGCCCGGTAATAGTTGGCATCCATAATCACAGTGCCCCCTACCTTGTCTGCAGCTCTGATGGTGATTTCTGGACTGTTCTTTAATTCTGTCAAAGCTTGATGCTCAGCCTTGTTGAGACTGTATTATTTTGGTCCTCTGTCTTTCTTAATCATTTAATCCATGTCATGTTCTATTTATGATTGGACTTTCACCCACTACAAATCCAATTCCAATCACCACCACCATCACCCCCCCTCCACCCACCCACACATACAAACACCACCACCACCACATTACCCCACCAGTACTGCCTCCTCAACACCCACTAATTCTACGAGAAGCCCCTGACTGCAGTCTGCAGATTGGGGCGGTGCACAATGTGGGCGGGGTCAAACTTTAACTCCACCCACATTGAGCAGCACTCACTTCCCATTTCCACTAAACCCCCCCCCCTTCCCATCTCCTTCAAGTTCAACTGAGGGTCACGTCGAAGGTATCAAACAAAAGTGCATCTTAATCGAACCTAACCTACATAGATAAAAATACAACCCATGGAGGGCGTCCGGGTAGCGTAGCGGTCTATTCCGTTGCCTACCAACACGGGGATCGCCGGTTCGAATCCCCGTGTTACCTCCGGCTTGGTCGGGTGTCCCTACAGACACAATTGGCCGTGTCTGCGGGTGGGAAGCCGGATGTGGGTATGTGTCCTGGTTGCTGCACTAGCGCCTCCTCTGGTCGGCCGGGGCACCTGTTCGGGGGGGGACTGGGGGGAATAGCGTGATCCTCCCACGCGCGACGTCCCCCTGGCGAAACTCCTCACTGTCAGGTGAAATGAAACGGCTGGCGACTCCACATGGAAGTAAGAGAGACTGTCCTCATGCAGAATGTACTTGGTGATATTCACGTTAGAGCAGTGCAGTGGTACATTTTTATATAACCAACTACGACACCGATGTTAGCGTAGCCTTAAGGGAATCTTATTTAGACAATTTAGCCTACCTGAGCAATAAGCCTACACGTACAGTTATGTGATCGATTTGATCGTTGATTTTCTGTTTCTTCAGTGTATGCCTTGTTGTGTTTGGCCGGCCCTGAATGTGTATCGTTGATGCTGATGGCCATTACCCAAGTTACACATAGTGAGTCTACACAGAGCCTGCACATACGGTATACACAGCGAGGCAATTAAATGCCTATTGCTTATTTTATGCCTTCGTAATTCTCACGCCTTTTATTTCTATGCTTATTTTCTTTGATGTAATGAGACACATAAGTGTGTTATCGCAGGGCGAGAGTCCCAAAATGGAAAAATGCAGCAGCAGTCAACTTCATCACTGCCCCCTCTGCTCGTATAAGGCTGCACAATATATGCAAGATATGGCCAACAATCACATCAGAGGTCATGCTTCAGTGAGACACAGAGGAACTATTTCCGTTTTGTTTATTGAATATATTTGACGTTCATCTTTTTTGTTTTGCCCTGTTTTTACACAGTTACAGCACAATGTGCTTAATTCAATTTTATAACTTGATGCCTTACTGTGACGCCTCTCTTTCAGAGTTCACGGTCATAAAGCAAGACTTGAGTTATAGGAACGTGACACACTTTCATTGTTGCTATTGCACGCCAACAATAATCAACAAAGCAGTTTCTGAGGCACCTGACGTACCACCAGCATCCAGATGCCCCTCAAGAGCCCCCAGATGCTCCTCAAGAGCCCCCAGATACCCCTCAAGAGCGCCCAGATGCTCTTCAAGAGCACCCGGGTGCTCTCCAAGACCGATCAGATGGTCTTCAAGAGCGACCAGATGCTCTTCGAGAGCGCCCAGATTCTCCCTGAGAGCACCCAGATGCTCTTCAAGAGCACCCCCAGATGCTCTTAAGGGGTGCCCAGATGCCCCTCTAGAGCTAATCTTTATATGCAGGCAATGTTTATATTCCAAATGTACTGGTGTAATATAACTTCTAGGCTGCAGTGTTCATAATGTGATACTTCATGCAGTAGGTGAGATAAACACTGCATATTTTTACAAATACAGCTTAAAGAAGCAGGCTGGAGTTCATGGATGAATCAACCCCAGTGCACACAGGTGAAAAGTCCTTTCCAGTTTGGGATTAACAGGGTCTAGATTAGGAAACGTGGAACTGGCCAACTTGATGTTCACCTGGGAGCATAATATCTCCCATATCCAAAGGAGTTGAATCAAGTGCAACTGGACTTGGTATATATCCGTGAAGACGTTTCACCTCTTGGATATATACCAAGTCTAGCTGCACTTGATTCAACTCCTTTGGATAACCATGACCTGGATGAATGAGAACCTTCACAGACAATATCTCCCATAATAGATTTGTGCTGTTACCATCTAAATCTTTACTCTTAAATGATTTGTATTCACTCAGTATCACGCAATATCACATTTTCATGATAAACTGAAGAACTCGCCAGCTCTGAAGGCCTGCTGGGTGACTGTGCTTTACCCAACACCAGCTAATGAGGGCAGTCCGACATTCGAACTTGCTATATTATATAAGGTACCAGGGCTGAAAATGACTGCACAAGCGCAGTCATTTTTCTCACACAGCCTCTCTTCAAACTGAAAATCTGCGATGAATAATAGATGTTGCCTTTTTAGGTCTCATCCATTTTTGTTTTTGGTAACTGTGGTAAGAGTCTTTCCTTTTTGGACACCTCATCCGTGAACACTGGATCTTTTTCCACTGTTGTGTCCGTCTCACGTTGGTCTTGCTGCGTACCTTGGCCTCTGTGCCGGTCTACCTTTGTTTGATTCTTGTCTCTCCCCTCACTTCCTGTAGTCTCTGCCCTCCTACAGGACAAATCCCTGTTCCAGGAATCACCATATTCCGGTAAACTGCCAACACCCATCGTCTTAGCCTGTTCCAATGAGCTTGTCAAGGGGCTTCTAGCTGATGGATATTTGTCACTTCACACACACACACACACACACACATGCACACACACACGCATGCACACGCACACACACACGCACTGCACACACACACACATACGTGTGCGCTTTGGGATCAGATCCCATAAGCTTCTTTATCTCGTGACACCTTCCTGCTGTCCTGTCCTCAAACCTCAATAACCTGACAGTTCATTAGCTGACTAGAATGAGAAGTTGATTGACGTTTCCAGATGTCAAAATAAAAGCCCATCAGCTGTCGTCTCCATGCGTGTGGTTGTCAAATTAAAAGCCACCAACCCCGCTGTAGGCTGTCAGTGGCGGTCGTCCTGTAGAACCGAGATGTGTGACAACGGTGGACGCATGGGTGTCACAAAGCAAACCACCCGCCCCCCCCCAACACACACACACACACACACACACACACACGCACACATAGAAATCACAATGTACATATTGTGTGTTTCCATCCAACTTTCTAATAAATTTCAAGAAAATCAAATTTCACTAATGTTTTCATCAGATGTGTGTAAATGAAACGGGTTTCATGTTTAAAGACGGAGCAGCGAAGAAGAAGAAACACGTGATCATGTGATTTAATTCTGTTGGTGCTTTTCTAAGACTTGAACACAGACTCTGGACACTCGAGCACACACATCTGTCCCCCCCCCCTCTCTCTCTATCTCCTGCCCCCCCTCTTCCCCTCTCTCTTTACCCCCTCTGTGCACCCCTCTCTCTCTATCCCCTGCCCCCCCTCTTCCCCCTCTCTCTTTACCCCCTCTGTGCACCCCTCTCTCTCTATCCCCTGCCCCCCCTCTTCCCCTCTCTCTTTACCCCCTCTGTGCACCCCTCTCTCTCTATCCCCTGCCCCCCCTCTTCCCCCTCTCTCTTTGCCCCCTCTGTGCACCCCTCTCTCTCGACCCCCCTCTGCCCCCTTTACCCCATCTCTCTCTGCCTCCCTCTGCCCCCTCTCTCTCTACCCCCCATCCCCCCCTTCTCTCTCTCTCTCAAAATGCACACTCGCTTTATTCTGCACAGTTCACATTCCACCGTAGCACTCCTGCTCTCTACACGTACATGTAACATACTGTCACCCCTACATGTCACATATATGCAACATACTGTCACCCCTACATGTCACATATATGCAACATACTGTCACCCATACATATCACATACATGTACACGCACATATAACACTGTCACCCCTACATGTCACATACATGTACACGTACATGTAACATACTGTCACCCCTACATGTCTGTGTACATGTAAATGTAACACACTGTCACCCCTACATGTACATGTACACGTACATGTACACATATATGTATCATACTGTCACCTCTACATGTCTGTGCACACGTGCATGTACACATACATTTAACACACTGTCACCCCTACATTTCTGTATACATGTACACGTACATGTAACATACTGTCACCCCTACACGTCTGTATACATGTACACATACATGTAACACACGGTCACCCCTACATGTAGGTGTACACATACATGTAACATACTGTCACCCTTACATGTAGGTGTACATGTACATGTACATGTAACATACTGTCACCCCTACATGTCTGTATACATGTACACATACATGTAACACACGGTCACCCTTACATGTAGGTGTACATGTACATGTAACATACTGTCACCCCTACATGTCTGTATACATGTACACATACATGTAACATACTGTCACCCCTACATGTCTGTATACATGTACACATACATGTAACATACTGTCACCCCTACATGTCTGTGTACACGTACATGTACACGTATATGTAACATACTGTCACCCCTAAATGTCTGTATACATGTACACATACATGTAACACACTGTCACCCCTACATGTACATGTACGTGTACATGTAACATACTGTCAGCTGTGAGTTTTTGGCTTACTTTCAGTCTACTATATTTAGTTATTTTGGCTCTAGTTATTAATTTCTCCTGCTGGACTGTACATACTGTCACCCCTACATGTCTGTATACATATACATATACACATACATGTACACGTACATGTAACACACGGTCACCCCTACATGTTGCATACATATACATGTACACATACATGTACACGTACATGTAACACACGGTCACCCCTACATGTCTGTATACATGTACATGTGCATGTAACATATTGTCACCCCTACATGTCTGTATACATATACATGTACACATACATGTAACACACTGTCACCCCTACATGTACACGTACATGTACGTGTACATGTAACATACTGTCACCTGTGAGTTGTTGGCTTACTTCCAGTCTACTATATTTAGTTATTTTGGCTCAAGTTATGAGTTTCTCCTGCTGGACTGTACATACTGTCATTTTATCGTTTTGTTTTGTTTTTTTGTTCATTTTTAGATGTGTTGGTTGTAACTTAATCCGTGTTGTCATGTTCAGTAGCTTTGGTGAGCTGATGCCTCAGCGTGTCCCAGCAGCAATGCTGCCACGCCGTGTTGTTGCATCTGACAAACAAAACAAGCTGAACTTGTTTCTGTCTCACTTTATTTACCACGTTTCTTTAAATCAATTAAAACTCTCCTCCTGCGGAAGTCAGCTGATGCTAATTATGTGTCCGGCTGTGTGTGTGTGTGTGTGTGTGTGTGTGTGTGTGTGTGTTATCGTGTATGTCGTGTCTCTTCGTGGCTGCTGTTTGGACTTTTAATCTTATTTGTTCACTCATTTGTATGTTTGAGTTGTGCAGCACGTTGCTGCGTGTGTGTTGGTTGTAAACATGCTGGATAAACAAACTGACTTTCATTTGTAATGTGTTGATTTCCACACAAACACATCAGGGCCACACTTTGAACGCCCCGGCCCCACCCCCTTCTCCACCTACAACGCCCCCGTCCCCACCTACAACACCCCCGTCCCCCCACCTACAACGCCCCCGTCCCCCCACCTACAACAACCCCGTCCCCCCACCTACAACGCCCCCGTCCCCCCACCTACAACAACCCCGTCCCCCCACCTATAACACCCCCGTCCCCCCACCTACAACGCCCCCGTCCCCCCACCTACAACAACCCCGTCCCCCCACCTACAACGCCCCCGTCCCCCCACCTACAACGCCCCCGTCCCCCCACCTACAACAACCCCGTCCCCCCACCTACAACGCCCCCGTGCCCACCTACAACACCCCCATCCCCCCACCTACAACGCCCCTGTGCCCACCTACAACACCCCCATCCCCCCACCTACAATAACCCCGTCCCCACCTACAACACCACCATCCCCACCTCCAATGTCCCCATCCCCCCACCTACAACAACCCAATCCCCATGTACAACACCCCCATCCCCCATCCCCCATCCTCCCACCTACAACAACCCCGTCCCCACCTACAACACCCCCATCCCCCCACCTACAACAACCCAATATACAACACCCCCATCCCCCCACCTACAACAACCCCGTCCCCACCTACAACACCCCCATCCCCCACCTACAACAACCCCGTCCCCACTTACAACGCCCCCGTCCCCATCTTCAACACCCCCATCCCCACCTGCAATGTCCCCATCCCCCCACCTACAACAACCCCGTCCCCACCTACAACACCCCATCCCCACCTGCAATGTCCCCATCCCCTCACCTACAACAACCCCGTCCTCACCTACAACACCCCATCCCCACCTGCAATGTCCCCATCCCCCCACCTACAACAACCCCGTCCCCACCTACAACACCCCATCCCCACCTGCAATGTCCCCATCCCCCCACCTACAACAACCCCGTCCCCACCTACAACACCCCATCCCCACCTGCAATGTCCCCATCCCCCCACCTACAACAACCTCGTCCCCACCTACAACACCCCATCCCCACCTGCAATGTCCCCATCCCCCCACCTACAACAACCCAATCCAATCCCCATATACAACACCCTCATCTCCAGCTACAACTACCCTGTCCCCACTTACAACGCCCCTGTCCCCATCTTCAACACCCCCATCCCCACCTGCAATGTCCCCATCCCCCCACCTACAACAACCCCGTCCACACCTACAACACCCCATCCCCACCTGAAACAACCCCGTCCCCACCTGCAATTTGGGGGTGGGGGCACTCGGGAGCACCGCCACCGCCGGGACACGAACCCATATCTCCTGCGCCGTGGACGACAACGTTAACCAGTCGACTAAAGGGTCCAATCCATTAGCCAAGGGCTAACGTGTCTACTTATTCGTGTACGTTACAATGTATCCTATTTACTAAGACAAACACGTGACTAATCGACGCTAGATGTGAACTGTACGTAACTGTTCAGCCTTACATACAGATTCGACTTAAAAACGGAACTCGTTCGTAACCCGGGACTACCTCTTGTGTATCACCAGTAGACCCCACCCCCACCCCCACCCCCCAATAAGTCGAACAGCACTGACTTTGTTCTGATAGGCCTATTATTGAGTGTTAAATCCCAGATTACCCACCCTCCCCCCCACCAGTTGGATTAGTGGTCCTGTCAATTACCTTCGGCACTAATCCAGATGAAGGTCACATGGGACCGGGTGAGCGAGGGGGGTTGGGGTGGTCTGTACAGGTGGCCGGCTTTTCTCTACACCTTATTGTTTCAACCACCCCCTTCACCTCTCCTTTGGTCCTTACACCCCCCCACCCTCTGAAACGATGTATAAGGAACTAACTCAGGTGAGAGTCCCAGGCGACTCAGAGACCGAGATAAGTAATGGGAGAGAGATGGGTGGTTTATTTTTCCCTTTTCTTTAATCCCCCTTTTCCCTGAGTTCTCTTTTGGAGACGGTAATTCTAAATCTGTTCCCTTCTCTTTTCCTTGACATTTGCTGACATTTTTTGTCTCCCCCCCCCTCACTTCTCCTCTAGCCTTTATCTTCCACCCTGTCCCCTCTGCCGTATTCCTACTCATTTGTGATTTTTCCCTCCTTTCTCTAGCTCCATCTTCATTCTAACTTGTTTCCTCGTTTGTGTCATACTTTTCTTGTTTTTTTTCCCTCAAGTATCCCCCTTTCCCATTCCTTCTGCATCTCTGCTTCCTCTCTCTCCTCCCTTGCTTTTATACGTTCACATTTTTAGCCTGTGTGCAGACAGCCTTATCGGTGCCCCGCAGGATGGAGTTGTGTCAATTGTGGCCATTACACTTGACTGCTTAGACTCTTTTATTTATTTTGTGTCATTTTGTCTTGTTTTTCTTCTCATCTCTCTCATCCATCAAATATGTATATATGTATGTATATATATGTATGTATATATGTGTATGTGTATATATGTATGTGTATATATGTATGTGTGTGTATATATATATATGTATATGTATATGTATATATACATTCTTTTGAAATTTCCGCATAGCTCAAAACAGCCGCTGCAACATGAACAATGAATCTGTACCTGCTTGGTCATCACACCCACATTACTAATGATTTTCTGTTGTGTAAATATTTGATGAAAGAACCAGCAGTCATCCACTAAATATCACCTCGTCATCAATATGGAGGTGCTCAGTCAAAAATAATGTGATGTTTGGTTTCCCTAATTTACGTTGGTGTGGTTTGAAGTTGCTTCGCGTTGTTTGTGAATATATTCATGTTCGCCTCATCTGATCCTCTCCCGGCCAAGCGTGCGATGAAGAGGAATATTCCTCTTCTTCTTCTTCTCTGATGTTTACTGTAGACACGTGATGACCTAACAGGGACAGATCTCTTCTCTTCTCCTCATCTTAACTGTTATTCTTTTCTTTCTTCGCTGCTCTCCTCTCTCACGTTCCTTTCCCATTCTTCTCTTCCCTATTCGCCTTTCTTTGCTCTTTTTTTCATCTTTTCTTTGCTCCTCTCTTCTTTTCTTGTCATCTTTTCTCCTCTCTCACCCTCTCTTATCATTTTCTTCTCTTTTCTCTTTTATTTTCTCTCAACTTCTCTCCCGTGACTTTTCTTTTCTTCTCTCATCTTCTCCCATCTTTTCTTTTTTGGCTGGACCAGACCAGCAGGCCAGCCCTACAGACGCGAATGTCGCTGACTGACTGACTGGCTGACTGACTGACTGACTGACTGACTGACTGACTGACTGACTGATCATGTCTGACATGATTGGGCCGCTGGATCAGGTGACCAATAGCGTCACTGAAGTTACACAATTGGTCAGCTGAGCACCGGGAGGCACGAGGAAGAGGCACAGTTAAAGCAGCCCAAATGGTAATCAGGCGCACTCACTCGGAACAGCCCACATATTACGACGAGTACTGTCAATCAAGTGACATCTGCCCTATAGTGCCTCAGGTCCATAGTTTGGACCCGGCTCTACAGGATGTAAAACAGGAAACATGAAAGAAAGAATAATAATAATAATAATAATAATAAGCTGACTTTATGAAAGCTATAACTCATACAGTTTGGCAATGTGCTGGACTCGGATGAGACAATGTTAGATATCAGGCTGAAGTGCCTCTTCAGCTAACATATGAACATATTCACTTTGACATTAGACATCCTTCCAGGCTATTTGTTGGATACGAGGTTGTGACAGACTGTCTCAGGTTGTAGTCTTGGTGATACACATTATTATACACGGACAAATGATTTACTCTGACAGGCAGCAATGGCATCACTCATTATGTAGGCCTATTTATACGAGTCAGTACAGGAGCTTGCAAGACAAGTGTGCTGCACTTTATTGCTCAGATTAAATAAGAACAGCAAAAATAATTATGATTATTATGATAAGCCAATGAGGCGGCATGGTGGCGCAGTGGTTAGCGCGGTCGCCTCACAGCAAGAAGGTCCTGGGTTCGAGCTCCGGGGTAGTCCAACCTTAGGGGGTCGTCCCGGGTCGTCCTCTGGAGGTTGCATGTTCTCCCCGTGTCTGCGTGGGTTTCCTCCGGGAGCTCCGGTTTCCTCCCACAGTCCAAAGACCTGTAGGTCAGGTGGATCGCTGTACTAAATTGCCCCTCTGTGTGTGTGTGTGTGTGTGTTGGCCCTGTGTGATGGCCTAGCGGCCTGGCCAGGGTGTCTCCCTGCCTGCCACCCAATGACCGCTGGGATAGGCTCCAGCATCCCCGCGACCCTGAATGCAGGATAAGCAGTTCGGATAATGGATGGATGGAGGATAAGCCAATGTGTTTTGAGATTTGGGGGTGATGTCAGGACCTATGACTGGTGCAGTAAGAAAATGATGCCTTGTTGATTTGCAGAGATTGCAGAAACAAAGATGAGAGGACAGTGCAACGTCAGCAATAGCACAAGCAGCGCTTCTGCTTGGAAGTAATGGGAGACTGATTAACAAGTGTAGATACTGTGCAGTATTTGTATTCATCTCTTAACCGAATTAAACAACTGGCATGTTCATGTCACCCGCAGACTGGGGGAACAGACATCAAAATAAATGGAGAGAGAGAGAGAGAGAGAGAGAGAGAGAGAGAGAGAGAGAGAGAGAGAGAGAGTATACAGCTCTGGTGATACAAAATAGACTGGATAATCAGAGCAGCCCTAATCTTTGAAGGGTAGAATTGAACTTTCAGTTTACAGAAATACCATCTGATGCATTATGTGGCTATATCGGCACAGAATCAGTGGACCGGAGAAACGGGAAAATCGCTATTATCGTAGCAGCCTGTCTCATTAACGTCACAACTTCCGGGAGGGAGGGAGGGAGGGAGGGAGGGAGGGAGAAGGAGTCACCTGAATCTGCTGCACAGCTCACGTTACCTGAGGAAGGAAGGATGCTGTGTTTCCAAGAGCCCCTTCAGGAAAAGCTGGGCAGACCAGACGTACAGGGTACTGGTATGGTAGAGTGTCTAGAAACACACTAACTGCTGGACAGGCACCCGCCCCACAGAACATTGCAGATGTTCACTTTGAACACTGACCATAGACTGGGTCTTGACCTGGTCTTGTTTCCCCCCCCCCCCATCATTTACTCTTGTTTTCAGTCGTGATGTACTTGGCTGTGTTGACTTTTTCCTTTCTCACTTGTTTTTGTCTTTTTTTTTCTACCAAAGCACACAACGTGCTTTCTTCTTCTTCTTCTTCTTCTTCTTCTTCTTCTTCTTCTTCTTCTTCTTCTTCTTCTTCTTCTGCGTCTAAGGAGCGAGGCCGCAGGCTCAGGACTGCCCCCCCCCCCCGGATGAGCGAACGCGCGTGAGGGCCCAAGGTCCGAGCTGCGTCTAACGTCAATCTACTCCTTCCCGCTGTTCCTTAACCGAACTGGTCCCTACCCAAGCCCCTACCCAATCATAAGATTGGTTGATTCCGCTGTGAGCATTTGATGACCTGCAGCAGAGTTCCCTCCCACCTCCATCCGGACGATGCATTCTAGCACCAATCATCATCATCATCATCATCTCCTTCTTCTTCTTCTACTCTCGTTTCTCTCTCAGCACTCCTCTTCACCTCCACCTCTCGCTGGCACTGCTGGACTGGAGCTGGCCTTTCTCTTCACTGTGATTCTTTTCATCAACGACTCGCCGCTCTTGGACACGTCTGTCTCTCGTCCCTCCCATCGCGGTGTCCGTCACTCCTCCTCCTTCCACCTCTCCTGTCTTCTGCTAGCCAGACGTTAGGCGTGTGAGTGGCGTGGCCCATAAACCACGGTATCGCCAGCAGCGCCGTGTCTCATCACCGTCTCCTGTCGACGCTCGGTTCATCGGGTGAGTCTTCACCAGGTTTTTCCCCTGTCCGTTTAATTAGCAGTTAGACTGAAAATACTTTTCCATTTTATATTAACATCGCTTGTCAACATTAACGCAGTCTTTTATTTGTAATTACATACAACAGAAAATGAATAGAAAATAATATAAATCAAATCAAATTTTGACTAATGATCTGTGAGTGGGTTTGTGTATGGCCTGGTAATTCGGCCATTTTTATCGAGGTTTATGAAAGCCATTTTACTCCACGTTGTGTTCCTACAATGAATTTGTTCTCTGCATGTAATCCATCCTATTGTATAGGAGCAGTGGGCAGCTGCAGCGCCCGGGGACCAACTCCAGTTCTTCTTTCCATCGCCTTGCTCAGGGGCACAGGCAGGAGTATCAGCCCTAACATGCATGTCTTTGGACTGTGGGAGGAAACCGGCGCACCCGCAGGAAACCCACACAGGCACGGGGAGAACATGCAGACGCCACACAGAAAGGACCTGGGGCGGCCTGGGGTTCGAACCCAGGACCTTCTTGCTGTGAGTCAACAGTGCTTACCACTGGGTCATACTGGTCTATATCAAGAGGTCTATCTTTTTCTACTTTTCACTCAACATCACCAACAAAACACACTCAGATATTTGTGTTTGGAGTCAGTGGCGTGCTCAGTCCTCTCTGTAGTTAAGTAATGTATTTTTGTTGGGTGCTCTTTGGTCCAAGGTTAGTAGTTTCAGATGGGAAAAAGAGAACAAATCTCTCTGACCAAGGCACTCCGTGTAATTAAAACGTCTTTATTGGAACTTGGACATATCCAAAAAGGACCTAAAAATGCCCGAGCCGCTACACTCAGATATTTACCTTGATCACCCAAAAAAGCAACCAGACGTCCTCCCTAAACGACTATTTCACTACTTCATTTGTTTGTATTTAAAGAAGTGTTGGCTATTGGGTGTTGATGGCTTGCCTTGTTAGTTAAGAGTCTTTAGTATGGACTCTTCTAAACCATCCATCCATTATCCAAACCGCTTGTCCTGCTCTCAGGGTCATGGGGATGCTGGAGCCTATCCCAGCAGCCACTGGGCGGTAAGCAGGGAGACACCCTGGACAGGACGCCAGGCCATCACAGGGCCATCACGGGGCCCACACACACACACACCTATAGGGACAATCTAGTACGGCCGATTCACCTGACCTACATGTCTTTGGACTGTGGGAGGAAACCAGAGCCCCCGGAGGAAACCCATGCAGACACGGGGAGAACATGCAAACTCCACACAGAGGACGACCCGGGACGACCCCCAAGGCTGGACTACCCCGGGGCTCGAACCCAGGACCACTCTTGCTGTGCGGTGACCACACTAACCGCTGTGCCACCGTGCTGCTTTTTCTAAACCAGTCACTTAATAAATATTTATCAGGAATATACGAGGCCCTGGTGCAGAAGTGTGTCGACGGCTGTTTCGCCTTGCGTCCGCGTGTTTTATCAGTCGGTTTTCTATCTGTTTCTCAGAAGAGATGCCTTATACCGCCAGGTAGGACAGCTGGATTTGTTTTTGTTTTTTTAATTTCTGAAATTAAATGTAATAATAATAATAATAATAATAATAATATGCAAAACATCTAAATGACCAACAGTCTGTGGAGCCGGCGGCTATAAAGTAAATTAAAATGACGTTCAATGTCATTAACCCCTATGGAGACAATTACTTGGGATCTTTTATTGCACTTGGAGAAAAAGCAACAGTCTATTGCCCCCTCTTGTTTATGGGTCATAAAAACACAATTTTCTCCTTTCAGTGTTCGAGAGCGGCGGAAGTGATCGCACTGTTTACGAGGGTGGTTATCCGGTTGATGATGTGCACGAGTCACGGTAGCCTGCTGCTTAATTAGCTTTTCAACTTGACTGCCTAAAGGGAGTTTGGAAATTTTGAATACGAGGTTGTTTCCCCCCCCCCCTCCTTTCCTCTGTTGTTTTCCATGGGGAAACGCTTACGTGTCGAGCCTTTTTCTCGTATAGCTGTGTATAGTTGTGTAGTTGTGTGGGCGTATGTAAAGTAAAATGTCATTGTCAGAGGTTGGCCGATGTGAGTTTTTGGAGGGCCAAATGTCAGTTTAGAGAGGGCGAGGTTGTCCTGTGGGCTGTGGCCTGATGCAGGCTGTGTCTTCAGCCAGAACGTGTTGGCATTTTAATATGTCCTGTTATAAACGGCCTGCTCAGTAAAAACCTTTTAATTCTCTGGATACCAGAAGACATCAATTTTTCCATCTGTTTCTAAACTTGGCACTTAATCAAAAGAAAGAAAGAACAAGTTAAGTGGCCACTTAGCTTCACAGTAAGAAAGTCCTGGGTTCGATTCCCACCGGGGGCGGTGTGGGCACTGGAGGGGTTCTCCCCAGGCCTGTGTGGACTCTGCGTGTTCTCCCCCTGCTCAGGTTTCCTCCAACATCCAAAGTAACCCCAATAAAAACCCGCAGACTGCTCTCCTGCCCTGTCCCGGACCGCGGCATGGGGGTCCGCCTGGAATCGGTCCCCGGGCGCAGAAGGAAAGGGCTGCCCACTGCTGCCCACTGCTGCCCGCTGCTCCTGGAGGAAGGAGAGCATGATGGGAAAAATACAGTAGGAACATCTCTTCATCCACCACTGCCTGCTTGTGTGTGTGTGTGTGTGTGTGTGTGTGTGCGTGTTTGTGAGTGTGTGTGTGTTTGTGAGTGTGTGTGTGTGTGTGAGTGTGTGTGTTCCATTTTTGGGACAAAGTCCAAAATCTATGAATCTTCTTCTTTTGGTTGTTATTCATGACATGGTCGGTCCAGCGTCTCATTCAGACAAATTGAATGTTGGATTCATTTTAAAAAAAAAACAAATACTATGTGGCCTCTGGGTGGCATGGCCGTCTATTCCATTGCCTACCACCACGGGGATCGCCGGTTCGAATCCCCGTATTACCTCCAGCTCAGTAGGGCGTCCCTACAGACACAATTGGCCGTGTCTGCGGGTGGGAAGCCGGATGTGGGTATGTGTCCTGGTCGCTGCACTATAGCGCCTCCTTTGGTCAGTCAGGGCATCTGGGACTGGGGGGGAGAAGCGTGATCCTCCCACGTGCTACCTCCCCCTGGTGAAACTCCTCACTGTCAGGTGAAAAGAAGCGGCTGGCGACTCCGCATGTATGGGAGGAGGCATGGTGGTAGTCTGCAGCCCTCCCCGGATCGGCAGAGGGGGGTGGAGCAGCGACCGGGACGGCTCGGAAGAGCGGGGTAATTGGCCGGATACGATTGGGGAGAAAAAGCAGGTTGGGGGAATGCTATGTTAAGTGGTCCCATACCAATATGGTGAGTAAATTCAACCTGAAAACAACAATTTGAGCTCGTGTTAATGAACCACGTTCCTCAGAAGTGACTGCAGTTGCAGGGAACCGCTGGACGTTACATTTTTGAGTAAATCCAACAAAATCCAATATTTCACTTTTCTGAGTGTTTCCGTTAGCCTTCTCTCACCCACCCGTATACAGAGAGGAAGAGAAACCCAGGGTTATTTATCTATTAAACAGGTGCGGAATTGTCTCAGAGATGAGAAAAATGTCATATTGAATTTTATTTGCGATTGTAAGAATCCGAGGTTAAACACTCGTGTCTCTGCGGTGACAACCTCCTGGCTCTCCCTGTTTTCAATCATTGAAAGTGTTTGGATTTAATCGTGTCCAACTTTTAAAACAGGTGCACGTTTGTTTTTGCGCTGCAAAAAGTTCGGCTTCCCGCTATAACGGCTGATGTAGCGGCTCATACATAACGGAGACGTGTCGATATTAATAACACGTTTGATCAGAACGGGAAATTAAAACCGTGCCGAGCGAATATTCCCCTTTTGAAACAAACCCGAGACAGATTTATTATTTAAGTCAAGGCCCCTAAGACCATTTTTGAAGCCCATCTCAAAAGGGTCGGAATACATCAAGAGGAAAGAATACGAGATCTCCTCTCCTCCGTACTCTCCTCTGCCCTCCTTGTGCCTCATTTACATAGCCCCGCTCCCCTTCTCCCCTTCCTCCCACCCATCTTCACTTTCCGCTGTTTTCCCTCCACTACCCGGCCCTTTCCTCCCCTCATGAATACAGCATGAATACAGTCTTGGAAAAGAGGACATTCATTATCTTGCAAGGGAAATATTGACCTGGTTTAAGGGTGCAGCGTTGGAGCTGAGGGGCAACCTAATGATTCAACAACGTGGACGTTACACGTCCGACTGTCACATCAAATGGTAGAGCTGTGGGGAGTAAAGAAAGGAAGAAATACATATATGTGTGTACATCTGCCTGAAAGCTCTCAATTGTTCTGGGTCCTCAGCCACAGGGAACACAAAGGAGCCCGTATAGATTCCTCTCCTAGCCAGAGGCATTAACCTCGTCTCCATCCAAGTGGTTTTATGTGAATTTGGTTATTTCAAACCATGCAGCGTAGCTGGTCTCACAACCATCTTGTTAACGTTCCCTTTCATTCTTGCTGGTACCCTTCTGCCGCAAATCACTCCTGACACTCTTCTCCACCCACCCCACCCTGTCTGCACTGTCTTCTTCACCAGCCATGAGACGACCCAGACAGCAAAGAATCTTTGGTCCAAACATGGCCCACATCTGCCGTTATCTTACGGCCCACATTTGGCCTTGAATGACGGCGTTGACTCAGGGTGTGTGTGGCTGCCTCAACTTAGCCACACTTGGGCCAAACTTGGGCCACATCTGGCCCACATAGTATGTGCTGTAACCCAAGTCAGGCCCGGTTTATGACGTTTGGGCCACGTCTGGCCCACACAACAGTTGCCAGTGCCGTAACTGAGCCGTAAGTACCACAAGTGCCCCAGATTAGGCCCAAATGTGTCTGCTGTCTGGGCAGCTATGTTATATGGTTTGGGGACAGTGGCACTGACGAAAAGACAGGAGGTGGAGTTGTAGGTAGCAGTACTGAAGATGCTAAGATTTTCATTGGGAATGACGAAGGACAGGTTTAGGAACGATTGTATTTGGCGGTTTGAATCCCCGTGTTACCTCTGGTTTGGTCAGCATCCCTACAGACACAACTGGCCGTGTCTGCGGGTGGGAAGCCGAATGTGGGTATGTGTCCCGGCTGCTGCACTAGCGCTTCCTCTGGTCGGTCGGGGCGTCTGTTCGAGGGGGAGGGGGAACTGGGGGGAATAGCGGGATCCTCCCACGCGCTACGTGCCCCTGGCGAAACTTCTCACTGTCAGGTGAAAAGAAGCAGCTGGCGACTCCAAACGTATTGGACGAGGCATGTGGTAGTCTGCAGCCCTCCTCGGATTGGCAGAGGGGGTGGAGCAGTGACGGCTTGTAAGAGTGGGGTAATTGGCCAAGTACAATAGGGAGAAAATGGGGGCAACATTTTAAAAAAAAGGAACGAGTATATAAGAGGGACAGCTCAGGCTGGACAGGTCGGAGACAAAGCAAGAGAGACAAGACTGAGATGGTTTGGACATGTGTGGAGGAGAGATGCTGGGTATACTGGGAGAAGGATGCTGAATATGGAGCTGCCAGAGAAGAGGAGAAGAGGAAGGCCAAAGAGGAGGTTTATGGATGTGGTGAGGGAGGACATGCAGGTGGCTGGTGTGACAGAGGAAGATGCAGAGGACAGGAAGAGATTGAAACGGATGATCCGCTGTGGCGCCCCCTAACGGCAGCAGCCGAAAGTAGTAGTTGTAGTTGTAGTTGTAGTTGTAGTAGTAGTCGTGTTATCGATCGTAGTGTCATTTCCACTTCCAGGTTTTTGTTCGCTCACATCTGATGATGTCATGTCCCAAGCTTTCATTCCTGGTGAAATAAACAAATTGTGAACTTTTGAAATAAATTCAGCCCAGCCAATATTCACATCAGAAACTAGCTAGTCTTGTTGGTCAAGAATTTACTGCCCCACAGTATTTCCAAGATGGCACCCCCAGTGAAATGACTTCTCCAGAATGACTTTGAAGGCACCACACACCAGCCTTGTTTATCTTAATATCAGCTTATTTGTCTAGAAAATGAAGAAATTTTAATGACAGTGTGAAATGTGAATATTATGCACCTGCTCAATAACATATGCCAAAAACAATCACAAAAATTAATGTTTTTAATTAAAAAATTTTCAAGGAAAACAAACTGAACTGAACAATTACAGCTGAAAGACTCTGACATTTCTTTTTAACATTTTAACATCCCCAAATCCCATTTACCCACATCCTGCTCCCCTCTATCTACTCATACCCCGTCCAGCAGGCCCCTTCCCGGAAACACGAAAAAAAAATTAGATAAGTAAAAAAAAAAAGACGCGTAAATATCCGAATCAATCAGAATCAGAATACTTTATTTATCCCCGAGGGGAAATTAAGTTCTATTACAGACACTCACACTCTAATAACTAAAAACTAATAAGATCCAGAAAATAGAAACAGAAACAAATAGAAAGCTAGATAGATAAATAAGAAATAGAAATAAGAACAAAATATAGCAAATAAAAGAATAACTACTATACTAGCATCTAAGCCATTTTAATGGTCTGCTGGGCTTTATGGGGCTGGGTAACCGCTGGCTGTGTATGCGGTGGGCAAACCCCAAGGTATTCATTCACCCCAGGCCGGCCCAAGCCCGGTTTCTATGGCGCCACCTCGCCAGGAGGGAGGCAAGCGACGTATTCAATCGATGGCTTCCAGCGAGAGTAAAACCTATCAGAGGAGCCCCCCCCCCAGTGTAAACTTTATTTTTTTTCCAGTTTAAGTAGAAACAAAATGTCCCTTAGCCACACTTTAATAGAGGGTGGCTGAGAGGATTTCCAGAGAATGAGGATTTTTCTACAGGTGATGAAAGAGGCAAAGCCAACAACATTAGATTGGACAGCCGTTGTCATGATTTCGTCTGGAGGTCTTCCAAAGATTGCTATGTGAGGGGGCGGACAGACTGACAGGCAAAAATTAAAAGTTTTATACTCATTTTTTTTCCATATTAAAATCTATTCAGTTTAACTTCCTCTAAAAGAGCCATGTTTTTCTGATTTTGTCACCAAATCTGAGTGGGTGGACGAGCAGCATTCCAGCCAATAATACCATCAAATGTTTTGTACCATCCAATCATATCGCACCCCTCCCCACAGTGTGTCCTGCCCCAATACCCTGTTTTACCCGGACATACGTCACGTTAAGGACACGAGATATGCTCTGAATACCGTTTCAGGTCGTTGTTAATTTGCAGCCAAACTCAGTTTTATCCAAAAAAATAAATGTTAGCACTTATAAAAAGTTAAATATCTGATCCATCAGAAATATTACGATGTAAAATGTCAGACATATCTAAGACCAAACCTACTTCTGTCTTCTCCCCCGGCGATATGTCAAGAGTTTGTGAACATCATTATTGAGGCTAAACCTCTCCCGTCTCCTCTCTTCCTCCTCCTCCTCTTATCCACCACCTTCGCCTCTCTTCTCATCCCTACTCCCCTGATCTCTCTTTCTCCTTTCATCCCCCCTGCTCCTTCCCTTCACCTCTCTTCTCCACCCCTCGTTTCTCCTCTCAGTTTCCATTTTGTCTCTTTCCCAACCCCCTTGGCCTCACCTCACTTCACCTCTCGCTCTCTCCTTTTTGTGTTTTCTCTCCTGTCAGGTGATAAGAAAAACATGCGGGCACCATAAGCGTAGTCTAGTCTGCTCTGCTCTGGTCTAGTTTGCTCTGCTCTGGTCTGCTCTGCTCTGGTCTAGTTTGGTCTGGCTGGTCTGGTCTGGTCTGGTCCGGTCCATTCTGCTTTGGTCTAATCTGGTCTGGTCTGGTCTGGTCTGGTCCAGTCTGGTCTGGTCTAGTCTGGTCTGGCCTGGCCATTCTGGTCTAGACTCAACTAAGGTGGATCGAAGCAGCAGGAGCAGGAAAACATTACACCACATCAGTTAACTGACCTGCTCTCTTTTTTTTTCCAGTGGAGAGAGAGACAGACCTTATTAAAAGTTGAATCGTTGAGAAGTTCATGGGTGAAAAAAACCAGACTACACTGTGTTCTTATTAATGCAGTAGTATATGAAGAAAAAAAGAAAAACCTTCATGCTGTCTGGTCAAAAGAGGATAGATACCTACACTTGAAGAAATTCAGTCTCTAATAGCGGACTCTTTAGTGAGTGACTGCGGATGATTCATTGACAAGGTTGCTGAATTCATCAATGTGTTAAAAAGAGTACTGAGAAACACCAATACAAGTATATCAAGCTACTAATGATTGGTGGAGCGGTAAACGTATGACCACGCATATTTGGGAGGATGGGGGATGATATTGATTCTGAAAAATTGCAATACTGAGCCACGGAAGTTTTAATATTGCAGCATTTCCCCTGAATTTCAACGCTGACGCAGACTGAACAGATGCCGCGAAGAAATGCGATGTCATGATTTCTACATCTCAGAATGTTTAAACCTGAATAGTTTGAATGTTTTGCTCAGGGAAGCAAACTCATGTTTTAAGCTTGTCTAACAGCCAGACAGGTCTTCAGAGAGGTGCATTTTGTTGTAAATTTTCTCGAGATGGTTGCAGTTTTTGCATTTTACTACGAGGAGATGCAGCCTGAACAGATTGTCAAACTGAATGATGTGAAATTTGAAAAATCGCCATAATATTGTAGCGAATTCGGGCCAACGTGTCTTCTTATCCATGCACGTTACACTATGAATGAATCGGCACGACATTATCACTATAATATCAAATCAGAAATTTGGTTTGGTCTAGTTGGAGGGGCCTATGGTTCTCAGTACGCCGACGGACAGCTGGAAAAAGGGGAAAAAGAGGAGAAACCACCTGAGACAACACCGCGTGGAGCAGCAGTGAGGGGGCCGTGGTGATTACGACCACGCCAAGGACTCCGTGAAACAACCAGCGTCCAGACTGTGTGCTGCTGCTGCTGCTGCTGCACATCTCATTAGCCATGGGCAAGGACGTCGGAACCGGGGGGACAAATCCCCCTCGATGTGTGAGGGGGCGAAAAAGCCCCCCATAAACAAGAACGTCCACTACTAGATGTATGCATAAATATATATAACATTGGACGTATGCTCCCTGTATGTGCCAGCATTCATGTCATTCCCACCTCACAATATGTAAAAGTATTAGTTATTAACAACAACAACAACAACAACCCCCCCCCCTCCTCCCCGAGTCTTTGGTACTGGCGGAGGCCCGCTGACCCCTGGCAGTGGCGCTCTCAACTTGTCAAGGCAGCAACGATGAATCCTGCTCTGTTCATCGTCACTCACGCGTTTGTAAATTTCCCTCGCAAACAAAAGTGTGCTAACCCATTATTAAAAGATAAACACGTCGTTATGATGAAACCCGAGGTTGAAACATAGGTATTTAATGAAGTAAATGTCTGTTTGCTAACTGCTGTCAACGCTAGTCAGTGAGTGGGAAGGCTAACTTTAGCTATCGCAAATCATTTCCAAAGGTTATAACGTTAATACGGAACGGGTCACATTAACCTTATTGTGAATGTAATGCTTTTTTATAGCATTTGCATTCATTTCTGAGTACTGTGTTTTGCTAGTTTTGTAACCTCATAATGCGTTAACCAACCGCCATGATTTGCCTCAACGATGTGCAGATGTCTAGGCGTCAACATTTTTGTTTCAAATAGCTTAAAAGTGGCCAGTTTAGCTGCCTTATCATATGGCCACGACATGTGTTTTTCTTTGCTGAAAACTGTTGTAAAATGGCCGTTTAAAACCGTTTTTAACGACCCCCCCCCCCACAGGGTTTTATCCCCCCAATCTAAAACTCTCTCCTACGCCCCTGACCACGGGAACGCCGCCCTGCATTTCCGAACGGAAAGCAAGAGTAGCGGGCTTGCAGACAAAATGGCGGACCTCCGCGGTTGACAGGGCCGTCACGTGACCTCCGCAGCTGACAGGAGGCGCCTCTTGCGGAGGTCCGCCATCTTGTCTGCAGCCAGATGCGTCTCACGGAAAAGCAACGACTTCTGAGCTGGCCACACCCCCGGAGCTAACGTAAAGGCAAACCGGGGACGCCCTGCGAGCTGGCCAAAACGTCCGGGGCTGCTGGTGGAAGCCGTCGGGAGATTCGGCTAGGAGGGGTGAGTGGTCCAGATACCCCTGGTCAAGAGAATGTATGTACACGTAGGTCAGAGAGGCTTACGTGCTCAAGTTCAGAATGCGTTGACTTGAGGGAAAGAACCAGCTGTTGCAGACGCTAACGTGTAGGGACTAGCTGGAAGTCCTGGTTTCCAGGATGAGTGTACAGACCCGTTAGCTAGGGGCTAACGGGCCCGGGATCTTGGACTGTTGTTTGCTGTTCAGAAGGTGTCGTGGTTTGCGCATTGTGTGGTGAGCTTTGGCCCGTTAAGGCCGGGCGTGTCAGTCCCGGTGGAATTGCTGGTTTCGTTAAGCTAGGTAGGGAGTAGGTCGTGCTGGTTGAGGGTTGGCTGCGGTCAAGGCTGCGTGGTTGGCGAACCCCGTTGTGTTAAGGTAATGGCGGGCTGCCGACACGGCTAAGCTAATGTTTAGCTAGTCTGCGGGAAGTCCGTTATTGTGTTGCTCGTTGGCTGGGATGCTACGGTCGTTAGCTGTTAGCCAGTTGGTCTGTTAGCGTGTTAGCTCGGTCATGCTACACATTTAAGTTAGCTAGCTGGTGTATATTCTTCTGCCGTTTGGCAATTGTGTTAGCCTTTAGCCGGTTCATACGGCGCATTGTTTTCCCTCCTGGTGTGTTTCAAGTATTTATTATATATTTAAGTATTCAAATCTTCGTTTGATGGCTGTGAGAGCTGGCGCTGGATCGGCTGGGAGAGCTTGGCCTGCCGCGTCCCGTGGGCGTAGGGCCCACGGCCCTGCCTAGAGCTGCGCCCGAAGAGGAAACACCAAGGGCGGTCTGACAGGACGCGGAAGCGGGGCAGGCTAAGCTAACTGCTAGCCCATGCAGACCAGCAGTTTCGACAGTCATCCTGGCGTTCGCTCTCTTGGACAGTGAATTGTTTTTTGTTTTTTTGATATGTTGGCTATATGTCTTTGTAGTTTTTGTCGTTTGGATATGTGTTCTTGTAGTTTGGACATGTGTTTTTGTCTTGGTGTTGCACTGCTGTGGGCTGGGGGAAACGATGTTTCATTTCATATGTGCAGGTGTGTGGGATGAAATCACAAATGTTCCTGATTCCTCATTATAGCAGTGAAAATGACAGAGTTTGTGGTGACTTAAGTAATGCGGGCACGGTTAGTTAAGATAGATAATGCTAAACTTCAGCAACTGATGGAATACTTGGACCTGGGTGCTCCAGAGGAGGCTAGGGTGCCAGAACTTGTGCAAGCTATATTGTTGGACTGTGGCGATGAAGAAAGCAGGAAAAGGAGACGAGGAGGACAGGGAGTTGGAGGCGCAGGAGAGAGGAAATGAGAGAGCATTTGAGCAGGAAAAGGTGGCACAGGAGAAAGAGAAGCTTGTTGTTGAGAAAGCTTGGCATGCTCCAACTCGCAAAGATCAGGAGGCACGAGAACACTGATGTAAATAAATGTTTTTCCTTTGTACCAAAATTCAACCCTGAGAAAGTTGAATTGTTTTTTGACATATTTGAAAAGGTTGCCCTGCAGCGAGCCTGGCCCCAAGAACACTGGGTGATGCTTAAACAGGGTTGATTTACAAGAAAGGCTCAGGAGGCTTATGTTGCTCTAGACCTGAGGGACTGTGATGACTATGATCAGGTCAGGCAGGCAGTCCTGGGCGCGTGTGAGTTGGTGCCGGAGGCCTATAGACAGTGGTTTCAGACGGAAAGGCTAAAATGGGGTCAGGCTTTTGCACGGCAACATGAATCAGGAACACTTTATTTGTCAAAGCATATTCATTTGTCATAGTATTTACAGGAAGCTGAGAGCAAGTAAAGTGTATCACATAAAATAGCTGCGTGAGCTAATGGAAAAAAAAGAAAATATGGTGTGGGTCATACTTTAGAGTGGAGGGATGTTAGAACACGGATTTTGGACTTGGGATGAGAATTCTAGTTTGGTTCAGACCTAGAATTAGGGGTGGATTTAGGAGTCAGGGAGAGGCTGATGGTTCTATGGGGGGGGGGGTCACTTGCCCTTCTTAGTACGCTGACCGACTGCTGGTAAACCTGAGACAATGTGGCATCCAGCAGCAGCTAGAGAACCATGGCGATTATGACCCGGCCAAGGACTCCGTGAAACAACGGTCCAGACTTTGTGCCGCACATCTCACTAGCCATGGGAACATCACCTGCATTTCTGAATGGAGAGCCAACAATGTCTGAGCTGGTTGCGTCCGGAGATGAGGCAGAAGCAAACGGGACACCCTGCGAGCTAGCCAAAATGTCAGGGGCTGTGGATGTCGGTGGATGACGTTGGGAGATTCAACTAGGAGAGGTGAGTGGTCCAGATACCCCCTAGTCAGGAAAGTGTACGTACACATAGTAGGTCATAGAGGCTTACATAGTCAAGTTCAAATGCATTCACTTGAGGGAAAGAGCTAACTGTTGCAGACGCTAACGTGTAGGGACTAGCTGAAGGAAGGTAGTCCTAGTTTCCAGGATTAGTGAGCCAAACATGTTCATTGTCTTGTAACACACACACACACACACACACACACACACACACACACACACACACACACACACACACACACACACACACACACACACACATACTCACCCATATACTCACCCATGGGTGTACTGTATGTGTATATGAACACATAAAGTATTTGTAGTTCAAGTCAACAAATAACAAAATCAAGAAATAAAGCATCATAAAAAAAAGAAAGATTAAAAGATTAAGATGGGATGTACACCCATGGCTGGGTGTGGTATAGGAAAGGGGTCAGTTCATAATATTCATTGAGGCTATTAAGGCTCAATGATTTTCAGGGCAAAAATCCAAAAAAAAGTCTTCATCTTCAGTAGAAAGGTTATTGATCCTTCTTGGCATCCTGCTTTAACCTGCTCTATGGGCTTTGCGAGGTAATGTAGCATCGGGATGGGAATAGCTGTCAAAATGACGTGTACAGGTGATTCCTGTGTTTGGCTCCTATTGATGCTCTTGTGTTCACTGACCCTGGTTTTATGGGGTCTGCTGGTTTTGCAATAACAACGCAGCCAAACGAATGTTGTAAATCAGTGTCTGGACTTGTCACCTGGTCTGACTGAGATAGAGTTTGAGACCCCTGAGCCCACCTGAATGCGGGGTGTTTGTGTCGAGGGAAGACATCTGGTGTGACCAAAACAAGAGTGATCTTTGGCACATGTTGCGGTTTTAAAACAGTTTATTGTGTCTATGATGGAGGCTGGAAGGTTATGTACCAAAGGTTTTAAGAAGTACTCATAATTTGGAGAGTGGTTCAGTAAAGCTGTTTCCACACATTCATTCCGTATCATTGCGATAAGGACTTTTCCGTCACTGGTGGTCATTTCCCTGTTCACACATGTGGCTTCTATTTCTATTTGCGCTTGGCATGATGCTTTCTGTCTCATTATACCACGCTCCTGTTGGATTATTTTACTGTAAACCATGATATCCCCCCCCCCCCTTTTTTTTTTCTCCCCAAATGTATCCGGCCAATTACCCCACTCTCCTGAGCCGTCCCGGTCGCTGCTCCATCCGCTCTGCCGATCCAGGGAGGGCTGCAGACTACCGCATGTCCCCTCCGATACATGTGGAGTCGCCAGCCACTTCTTTTCACCTGACAGTGAGGAGTTTCACCAGGGTGACGTAGCATGTGGGAGGATCACGCTATTCACCCCAGTCTCCCCCCCCCCCCCCCCGAACAGACACCTCGACTGACCAGAGGAGGTGCTAGTACAGTGACCAGGACACATAGCCACATCCGGCTTCCCACCCGCAGACACGGCCAATTGTGTCTGTAGGGACGCCCGACCAAGCCGGAGGTAACACGGGGATTCGAACTGGCGATCCCCGTGTTGGTAGGCAACGGAATGGACCGCTACGAACTATGACATTTTTAATTGTACTACACAGCTGACTAATGATGTCATCCTCTGTGCAGACTGAAAGTTGTTCTCTTATTTGTAGTTCGGTCTATTCTTCAGACACTTTTCAGACATTTTTGAATATAAAGTTAATTTTGCGAATTTCAAAATAAATGTCTTGCTTCAGACAAATATCTGTCACCAGCAAATCGCGGATACAGTCCTTGTGATTGGTTCACTCGCTCCCATTAAAGCATCTAACATATCTGACAGCTTTTGTTCTAATTCATGTTGTTCAGATAGATTTTTGATAATGTAACTACGTCTTGAGTTGGAAATTGCCGATACAACTTTTCCAGAGTTTCGAGGTAATGTGTGTGTAGCTACGCTTTCATCTGACATTCAAATTTCCATCAGCTCTGTTTAAGTGATTCGATCCGGTGATCCCTGTGTTGGTAGGCAACGGAATAAACTGCCACGCTACCCGGACACCCCAAACATGGAATGTGACTCCGGTTTTGTGGCTCTCCCAGTGTAGTTAACATAGAATAACAACCTTACAACACCACAGTCTTCACACATACACTACCGTTCAAAAGTTTGGGATCACATTGAAATGTCCATATTTTTGAAGGAAAAGCACTGTACTTTTCAATGAAGATAACTTTAAACTAGTCTTAACTTTAAAGAAATACACTCTATACATTGCTAATGTGGTAAATGACTATTCTAGCTGCAAATGTCTGGTTTTTGGTGCAATATCTACATAGGTGTATAGAGGCCCATTTCAAGCAACTATCACTCCAGTGTTCTAATGGTACAATGTGTTTGCTCATTGGCTCAGAAGGCTAATTGATGATTAGAAAACCCTTGTGCAATCATGTTCACACATCTGAAAACAGTTTAGCTCGTTACAGAAGCTACAAAATTGACCTTCCTTTGAGCAGATTGAGTTTCTGGAGCATCACATTTGTGGGGTCAATTAAACGCTCAAAATGGCCAGAAAAAGAGAACTTTCATCTGAAACTCGACAGTCTATTCTTGTTCTTAGAAATGAAGGCTATTCCATGCGAGAAATTGCTAAGAAATTGAAGATTTCCTACACCGGTGTGTACTACTCCCTTCAGAGGACAGCACAAACAGGCTCTAACCAGAGTAGAAAAAGAAGTGGGAGGCCGCGTTGCACAACTGAGCAAGAAGATAAGTACATTAGAGTCTCTAGTTTGAGAAACAGACGCCTCACAGGTCCCCAACTGGCATCTTCATCAAATAGTACCCGCAAAACACCAGTGTCAACATCTACAGTGAAGAGGCGGCTGCGGGATTCTGGGCTTCAGGGCAGAGTGGCAAAGAAAAAGCCATATCTGAGACTGACCAATAAAAGAAAAAGATTAAGATGGGCAAAAGAACACAGACATTGGACAGAGGAAGACTGGAAAAAAGTGTTGTGGACGGATGAATCCAAGTTTGAGGTGTTTGGATCACAAAGAAGAACGTTTGTGAGACGCAGAACAAATGAAAAGATGCTGGAAGAATGCCTGACGCCATCTGTTAAGCATGGTGGAGGTAATGTGATGGTCTGGGGTTGCTTTGGTGCTGGTAAGGTGGGAGATTTGTACAGGGTAAAAGGGATTCTGAATAAGGAAGGCTATCACTCCATTTTGCAACGCCATGCCATACCCAGTGGACAGCGCTTGATTGGAGCCAATTTCATCCTACAACAGGACAATGACCCTAAACACACCTCCAAATTGTGCAAGAACTATTTAGAGCAGAAGCAGGCAGCTGGTATTCTATCGGTAATGGAGTGGCCAGCGCAGTCACCAGATCTGAACCCCATTGAGCTGTTGTGGGAGCAGCTTGACCGTATGGTACGCAAGAAGTGCCCATCCAACCAATCCAACTTGTGGGAGCTGCTTCTGGAAGCGTGGGGTGCAATTTCTCCAGATTACCTCAACAAATTAACAGTTAGAATGCCAAAGGTCTGCAATGCTGTAATTGCTGCAAATGGAGGATTCTTTGACGAAAGCAAAGTTTGATGTAAAAAAAATCTTATTTCAAATACAAATCATTATTTCTAACCTTGTCAATGTCTTGACTCTATTTTCTATTCATTTCACAACATATGGTGGTGAATAAGTGTGACTTTTCATGGAAAACACAATTGTTTGGGTGATCCCAAACTTTTGAACGGTAGTGTATATATATATATATATATATATTATAATCATGTATATATATATATTTCTGTTATTAATGTAAATTCTCCTTCTATTCAGTTATTAACTGTGAGCATGAATACCAATAAACTCAAAATCCATTTTGGACCTCTACTCTTCATCTACCATAGAAAAAGATGGATATGTGTATTGCATATAGATACTATATGCAGAAGGATCGACTTATACAGGTGAAATAAGAGGCTATAAGGTGCAGTGAATATATCAGCGATGCTGTAACAGATGTTAGCAGGTTACTTACATACATGCCTGAGGTAGATGGACATAACAGAGTGTACCAGTATACGTACAATGTGCAGTACAGTATATACAACATGTTCAGCACAGTATATACAACATGTACAGTACAGTTTATATAAAATGGTATGGGTTTATTTGACAGTTTTAAGCATTCATTTGAATGACAGTCCGTGGAAAGAAACTGCATCCATCTCATCCGCCCTCAGCAGAAGGTTCAGTTCGGTTTAGGCTGATTTTCTGGACCGAGTCAATCCGCACAGCAGTTTGCCTCCTGCAATAACACTGTCACCGAAAAAATATATTTATCCAGAACGCTCCAATGTTTGTTTTTCTGTGTCATGTGGCTATCTGCGATTTGTGAATCCGGCGCTTTCGGCTTCCAATTTGGATTGCAGCTGCAAACAAAACTCTGCATTCATTTCCTCACTACATACAGATAACAGACACTTCACACCACAGACAGGAAAGAAAATATGCAGAGAGAGAGAGGAAGACGGGTAGATAGAGAGAGAGATGGGTAGATAGAGAGAGAGATGGAGACAGCTCTCACCTCCCAAAAGGTTGGCTTATTATCTTAGTGGTTGGTTATCTGCTGATCGATGGACAGACAGCCACACAAGTGGCTAAGGCCTAAATTGGAGAGATAGTTATATATGAGATATAATGCACACAACCTGCCAAGCCGGTCTTCAGAGATTGGAAAAGACTTGGGTTGCGATTTGATCGGATTTCCACGAGTCACAAGTGTAACATGTATGAACCAATAGAAAGGCTCGATTTAAAAACCTTAAGAATGAAGTGGTGGTACGGTGGCGCAGGAGAAGTGGTAGATAAGCAGTTCGGGTAATAGATGGATAGATGATCAATTAAATTTGGTTAATTGGTTGATTGTGAGGGGATTACACCCTTAGTTAACCAAAGAGTTGGTTGGTGTTGGATAATTCTTTCCCTGAAATGAATAAAATTATAATTTAAAACCGTATTTTGTGTTTACGCTGGTTGTCTTTGTCTTGTGTTGCATTTTGTGTGAAGATCTGAAACAATGAAGTGTGACAAATATGCAGAAATGGAGGCAATTAGGAAGGGGGCAAATACTTTTTCATGGACCTTTAAAATTGGAGGTTCAGAAGGATGAGTCTGGGGGGGGGGTACGGGGGGCAGAGGAAGGGATAAAGACTCATCGAAAAAAAAAAAGAGGAAGAAGAGGCACAGGGTCAGTCGGTCAGGCTTTGGGCCATCAAAAATATGGAGGACAGTCCAGACAGCCTAAAGATAAAGGTCTCTGTGCAACAAGACATTAGGATGGCAATGTGCACACACACACACACACACACACACACACACCCACACATTCTCTGTCCTCGTGTGAAGCTGATTTGTTATCTCTGCGTCTCCAGGGTCATTGCTTACGTTTGATTGGCTGCCAGAGTGGGACTTAGAGGAAGTGAAATGTTTCTATGACGACGCCAGTCAAGGCCAGAGAGGGAAAAGAGGATGTGAGAGAAATGTTGATTGCTTTGTATTTGGGGCATTCGCTGTTTTCCTTTTCTTTTTTCTTTCCCCAAATTATAGTTTTAAACCAGCGACGATGTGTTTTCTAAAACGGAAGTTGTGTATTCGACATCACACTAATTAAGTCCCAACAGATTTTTATGAGTTCTCACAATACTACCGGCTAGCTCTTATACTCGCAGAAAATATATATTTCGTTATCTCAGGACAGGTGGAATTATGCCACTGAGCATATTCCCAAAATCCAGAAATATTCCCTTCTAGCAGGTTGGTAGCTGATCAGACATAGAAATGATGTTTTTGAAGACAAAAAAAAAAATTACCTCAAATTCGTTACGGTTTTCAGATCCAGGTAATCTGAATATTGTAATACCCCTGTGTGTCATTTAGTAACCTTGAACACCGCTCAGCTTCGTCAAAACTGTTGGTGACGATGATGAAAAGCTCGTTAGCCGAGTTGTATTCATGTAGGTAATGGAAACAATGCATTTGTGCTGTTTGTTGGTAAAATTTGTTGATAAAATTTTATGAAAACACTTAGACCGACAAACATACTGCATACACAAGACAACGCAGACGTTTTAGTTTCACCTGCAGAACAGATAGTCAGAGACACCGGTGACAGATATGGAAACTTTCTCACACACACACACACACACACACACACACACACACACACACACACACACACACACACACACCTCTACATATGAGTTTTTGTATTTGCCAGGAGACCGTTGGTTTGTTCAGACCTGCAGTCCATATATCTACAATACAACTCCCATAGCCACTGGCTGATAAATGGGCCTTTTTCTCCCCAATTGTACTTGGCCAATTACCCTACTCTACCCGGCCATCCCGGTCGCTGCACCCCCCCCCCCTCGCCTCCCACAGCCGAGCCAGGGAGGGCTGCAGACCACCACATGCCTCCTCCGATACATGTGGAGTCACCAGCTGCTTCTTTTCACCTGGCAGTGACGAGTTTCACCAGGAGGACGTAGCACATGGGAGGATCACGCTATTCCCCCCAGTCCCCCCCCCCCCGAACAGACACCTCGACTGACCAGAGGAGGTGCTAGTACAGTGACCAGGAAACATACCCACGTCCGGCTTCCCACCCACAGACACGGCCAATTGTGTCTGTAGGGACGCCCGACCAAGCCGGAGGTAACGCAGGGATTCGAACTGATGATCCCCGTGTTGGTAGGCAACGGAATAGACCGCCACGCTACCCTGACATCCCGAAAAGACAATCGAATGTGTCGAATTTCTTCAAACCTGTAGGTCAGTCAGGCCATAAGCAGGCCAAAGATGTTTCGGCGGATCAGCAGGGTGGCGATAGTGGCGAAGGAGATTGATAGACAGAACACTTCGTGTCGTTCAGTTTCTTCCCCCATTTGCTTTTCGTGCTTGTAAATAGAACTTTCGGCCCTAACCCCCCCCCCCCCCCTTGTAGCAATCCACGGGGGGCGGGGGGGTTGTTATTGACAGAATCTGACTCTGGGCTTTAGATGGGTTGTGTCTTTCTGTCTTTGCCTGTTTGTGTGCCAGCGCCACTAATTATAGCCTAGTATCACGGCAGTTATATACACACACACACACACACACACAAACAAGCAACACTGGTAAAGCATATGGTACAGTACACATTTATTCTGGATCTTGTTCATCCGTTGACTTTAATAAAGATTGTTTCTGGGTTATTTGTCATTTTGTTCGCATCAGCTGCGTCTTATAGTCTTAATTTATGTCCTTTTTGCGTGATGTTATTACCCTCAAAGTGTCGCAGCCCATTTCACATACTGTTTCAGACTGCTTACCTATTTTCTCCACAAAGGGTACTGTGTGCTTGAGAGAACGGTTACGGAGGGAAAATTGTGTTGGTTTTGTCTTGATAAATGACTTGGCAGTGAAGTGTGAATTCAACCTTTCTCTTCTTCTCAGTTCACCGGGCGAGGAACAACCTAAAGATATGAGCACCAACAATTCTTCTTTCCTTTTTTAGTCCTGGTCTTAAAGGTGGTGAATTTGTCTTGGGTGTTTTTTGGGGGTTGGGTTTGGAGTTCACAGGGTTGAAGGGTAGGAATAGTGTCACCTGAACTGGAATGGCTCCAGCAGACATCCTGGACACGAATTTAAAACAGAAAGGAAATTTGAATCCAAGGTGTCATGTTGAGGTTGTGCTGCAGAAGTGGCGTTCAGTGCGCCCATTTGCATGTGAATTAGATTATGATGTTCTCAAGCACGAATAATGCAACGAGCTTAACCGAAATATTGTCTCATTAAGACTTTAATTGGGTTTTTATGTACCTGTAAACATAGTCACTGAAGCTTCTTGGTTTGCTTGTGTTTTATTGTCTTTGTAATTTTTGTATGTCTACAAAAATGGATGGCTGGTGTGTAGGACTGCAGTAGGGATGGACTCTCATTTTCTCGGTTAATTTGGTTTTCTTCAGAAACAATTAGCAGGGTAGTCCAGCGGTTCAGCAAGCTGTCCCTGCATGTCAAAACCAGCCCAGGCTCACAGACAAAAAGGAGATCTGAATGGATGTCCTCAATTACAGTCAATTCATTTTGGGGCCTACTATATAACAGAGGTGTAAGAAAATATCGATACACTTGAGTATCGCGATATCTTTTGTGATACTCTATCGATTCTCAAAACCACTATATCGATTTTTAATTGTTTACACGTAAAGGTTTGTGACAAACATTTTTTGTTGTGTGTAACCCCATGACTGCTAGATAACAGTGTTGTAATCTACCTTCAGCCATTTGGCTCTTCCACTCCAACCCAACAACATAGACTGAGACAGGAAGTAGCATAAGCACAAAAAAACATGCCTATGAAATTGCAATATAACGCCTTTCTTACAGTATCGCAATATATTGCGATGTATTGAATTGTGACCCTGTATCGTGATGCGTATCGTATCGCCAGATTCTCACCAATACACAGTCCTACTACATGCAGGTCCCAAAATACATTACTTGCCAGCGGCTTGATGAATGAGAATATAATTGAGCACATCTGTTCAGATCTACCTTTTAACCTGTTTTACACTTAATGTGGATTCTAATGCTTAAAGGTCTACACAACACTAAAATAACTTATTTTCACTGAATACTGATGTACTTGGACACGTCCAAGTCATAGACATCAACCCTGTGCTTACCTTAACATTTTAGTGCAATCTATACGATCTATCCGCAAAGCAGTGAATTTCAGCTAAGTGCTGCTTCTGTGTTTATAACTATGTTATTACAACCATGGGTTGTCCTAGGCTTGGCTATGTGATACAGTACGAGTCACAACCCCCTGTCGGTCCCTTTCTAACTTTTATTATGAATAAAAAAAAAACCAAACATGGTCGTCAGGGTAGCGTAGCAGTCTATTATGTTGCCTACCAACAGCGGGATCGCTGGTTCGAATCCCCGTGTCACCTCTGTCTTGGTCAGGTGTCCCTACAGACACAATTGGCCGTGTCTGTGGGAGGGAAGCCGGATGTGGGCATGTGTCCTGGTTGCTGAAATGGCGCCGCCTCTGGTCGGTCGGGGCGCCTGTTCGGGTGGGAAGGGGAACTGGGGGGGTGGGGGGGTTAGCGTGATCCTCCGATGTGCTACGTCCCCTGGGTGAAACTCCTCACTGTCAGGTGAAAAGAAGCGACTGGCGACTCCACATGTATCAGAGGAGGCATGTGGTAGTCTGCAGCCCTCCCCGGATCAGCAGAGGGGGTGGAGCAGCGACCGGAACGGCTCGGAAGAGTGGGGTAATTGGCTGGGTACAGTTGGGGAGAAAAAGGGAGGGAAAAAAATCTTTCCGTTGAGTATTTGAGAGAGAGATGTAGTGAAAGAGACAGAGGGAGGATTCGGTTATGAGAGAGACTGACCAAAGTTACTACGTTTGTACTTTCAGTAGTTTAATTTGATAGTGTTTTTTGGCTGGATCAGCCGGAGGGCCAGCCCTACAAACGCTAATGTCCCTGACCGACTGATTGACTGACTGAGTGACCACGTTAGAGGGAAGTACTGAGTGATCAGTTCGACATGGTTGGGCTGCTGGATCAGGTGACCAACAAAGTCAAGTGAAGTTACACGATTGGTCAGCCGAGCGCCGAGAGGCTTGGCGCCATTTTCTCTCGCAGGTGGCCAAGGTGACTGGTTTTGTTTCCGGTTCGTAACCTCTAATTCGTCTACTCTGTTTATTACAGCCACGTGTAACGTCGCATGTACTGCCAACTTCTGACCACCTACGCCTTGCATAGCCTAGTTTATTCCCTCCAAACCAGTCCATCGAAACGTGCCTAATTCACCTTTGCAACATTTCGGAAGTGTGCTTAAAATTTGCTCAACAGTTAATGGAAACAAACCTGGTGTCATCATAAGCAAGAAGAGAGGAGATATTTGGCGAGTTGAAACTTTTAAGAATCAGGACTTAGAGATGATAATGCAGCCTGTATTTTATTTTTTCTCCCCAATTGTATCCGGCAAATTACCCCACTCTTCCGAGCCTCTGGTCTCTGCTCCACCCCCTCTGCTGATCCGGGGGAGGGCTGCAGAATACCACATGCCTCCTCTGATACATGTGGAGTCACCAGCTGCTTCTTTTCACCTGACAGTGAGGAGTTTCACCCAGGGGACGTAGCACGTTGGAGGATCACGCTAATCCCCCCCCCAGTTCCCCTTACCACCCGAACAGGCGCCCCGACCGACCAGAGGCGGCGCTATTTCAGCGACCAGGACACATGCCCACATCTGGCTTCCCTCCCACAGACACGGCCAATTGTGTGTGTAGGGACACCTGACCAAGACAAGAGGTAACATGAGGATTCGAACAGGCGATTGCCATGTTGGTAGGCAATGGAATAGACCGCCATGCTACTCGGATACTCTGCAGCCTGTATTTTCTGATGCTGTCATGTAGGCCTGATACTGAGCAGGATAGTATGGATGACGGTGAGTTTTACATTTATGTGGTGTTAAGGAAGCAGAGGGAGGTCAGGGGTCGAGCTGGCAGCAGACAGAAGGAGGTCAGGATGACAGTCAGCAGACAGGAGGAGGTCAGGATGACAGTCAGCAGGGTCGACCTGGCAGCAGAGAGGTGAGTTACTGTATGCCATCATACCAGGTATTTAGGCACAGAGAACTTTCAGAAAGTGATGGGCTGCACAACAGGCATACCCTGCTGTTTAACATGTCAGGACATGTAATGAAGTTATATCTACTGATGGTAAAGAACGTCCTGAAATTCCATAATGTAACACAACATAACACAACATATAAGAACTATGCCTTAAGAATGGGCCATTGTGTTGTCATTAAGCATGGAGACAACTTGAAGTGTACTGTAAAGTGGCTCATTTAAGGTTGTTTTTCCTCTCTCTCGCTTTCTCTCTCGCTCTCGCTCTCCCCCCTCATGCTCCCACCTCTGTCTCGCTCTCCCCTCTCCCCCTCGCTCTCTCTCCCCCTGTCCTCTCTCTCTCTCTCTCTCTCTGCCCCCCCCCCCCTCTCTGTAGATGTGTGTGCATATGTGTGAGGTAGTGCCTGATCTCAGGTGATGACGAGGTTACAGACAACAGGCTAGTTGGCCTTAATCCCACGGCAGAACACAGTACAGCTGTGTGTGTGTGTGTGTGTGTGGGGGGGTCTGACTTGCTGATAGTTTTGCTCTAGAGTACTTTGTTGGTGACCCCTGACTACAAAAGATGTTGTGTGGTACGTGGCCCATGAGCTGGTGTAATGAATATGATTTATCATCATTTGCAGACATTATGCTAAACAAGCAACATACTGTAAGGATGGTAAGACTGCAGTTCACGGGAGCACGCACCTGTACTGCACTGGGTTCCCTTTACACCCTGGAGAAGAAGTTACCCCCCACCACCCACCACCCTGATTGTCATTGTATAAGTTGCACTCTTCTTATTGTTGTCTATCTGTGACCAGGATGGTGCATGGAAAAACACCCGCAGTTGTTCCCCTGTTGTTTCTGGGCCATTTTAGTCTGGCCTCCAAGGGACGTATTGTGACGCCGGTTTGCAGCAGGAAAAAGTAAAAGCCTAGCAGATTTTTTTTTTTTTGGATTTTCCCCCCTTTTTCTCCCCAGTTGTTCTAGGCCAATTACCCCACTCTTCTGAGCCGTCCCGGTCGCTGCTCCACCCCCTCTGCTGATCCGGGAAGGGCTGCAGACTACCACATGCCTCCTCCCATACATGTGGAGTCACCAGCCGCTTCTTTTCACCTGACCGTGAAGAGTTTCACCAGGGGAACGTAGCGCGTGGGAGGATCACGCTATTCCCCCCAGTTCCCCCTCCCCCCCAAACAGGCTCCCTGACCGACCAGAGGAGGCGCTAGTGCAGCGACCAGGACACATTCTCACATCCGGCTTCCCATCGGAAGACACGGCCAATTGTGTCTGTAGTGACGCCAGACCAAGCCGGAGGCAACACAACAGCCGAGCAGATTTTCTATTACTCCAATCTAAAAAAACCAAATTATAATTCTCTCGGCTAAGCTATATTTGCGCTGGTGTAAATGATGTCCCACAACACCAGCGCAGAGGATTTTATGGACGACGATACACAGGCTTACGCACAATGCATTCTGGTATGTGTAGACGCTTTGGGAAAGACTCTGTGAGCAGGAGAACGCTGATTTCTCCGTCAATACAGTGCAACTACATTACACATCAGTACTGATTAAACATACACAAAACATCAGTAAAATTTCACTTAAAACATCTGTAACACTAGAAAGACCGGGATTTAAAACCTACGTAACACTACTACCTTAAACTCTACATGCTGTCAAGTTAAATACCCAGTTTAGATATTAATACATATGTTAGTATGTCTGTTAGGAAATGACTGACACCAAAATTAGCATTTTAATAACTATATTACTGTTTTTCAAACAATTTAAAATGGCCGCTGTCCAACGCCTGTACATACTGCAACGCCTCGGTGGTAGTCATGGTGTGTCCGAAACGGCCTCTGTACCCAGACATGTTGGCAATAATCAAAAATCAAGTTTAGACTATTTCTCTGCACTGGAGGACGCTAGTGTGCTTCTCGGACAGAGCGATGAACTTCATGAAGGAAATGATGCGACCAACACACGTCGTAAATGGTGACATGATGCGCACGATGATGCACAAATTACAAGCGGTCATTTTGATGGCTCATGGTCATCTTAGGCAGATCTTATCATAACTTTTTTTATGCAATTGATCTAAAACTCATTTTTATGCAAATACATGCAATTTTAGGAGCATTCAGGGAGCGGCAGGTCTGTATCTTTCCCACAAAGTTATTAAACTTTGAAAGTCCAAAGCAGTTAAAATGACTGCCTTGGTCGTTCTAGTGTCAATCTTCACTTCTGTACTTAAGTGGATGAGCAGTGTTGATATCGTCACGATTTCTAACTGTGTGAAATGCATCTGACAGAATGTGATTTGACACGTAAACATGTTACCTCACCAGGCCTGATGTATATGCAAATGGGTTACATAACCAACATAAAGTGTGTTAGTGAGGTGTTGGGCCACCATGAGCCTCCAGAACAGCTTCAGTGCTCCTTGTCATAGATTCTACAAGTCTCTGAACTCTACTGGAGGGATGGACACCATTCTTCCAGAAGATATTCCCTCATTTGGTGTTTTGATGATGGTGGTGGAGATCACTGTCTAACACGTCAGTCCAAAGCCGCCCATAGGTGTTCAACTGGGTTGAGATGTGGTGACTGTGAAGGCCATAGCATATGATTTACATCATTTTCATCCTCATCAAACCATTCAGTCACCCGTCGTGCCCTGTGGATGGGGGCATTGTCATCCTGGAAGAGACCACTTCCATCAGGATGGAAATATTTCCTTATTGGATAACGGTGACCACTCAGAATAACTTTGTATTGATTTACAATGACCCTTGTCAAGTCAAGTCAAGTCAATTTTATTTGTACAGCCCAATATCACAAATTACAATTTTTTTTTCTGGATTCCCCCCATTTTCCTCCCCAGTTGTATCTGGCCAATTAGCCCACTCTTCCGAGCCTTCCCGGTTTCTGCTCCACCCCCTCTGCCGATCCAGGGAGGGCTGAAGACTACCACATGTCTCCTCCGATACATGTGGAGTCACCAACCGCTTCTTTTCACCTGACAGTGAGGAATTTCACCAGAGGGGACGCAGTGCATGGGAGGATCATGCTATTCAGTTCCCCCTCCCCCTGAACAGGCACCCCGACCGACCAGAGGAGGCGCTAGTGCAGCGACCAGGACACATACCCACATCCAGCTTCCCACCCACAGACACGGCCAATTGTGTGTGTAGGGATGCCCGTCCAAGCTGGAGGTAACGGGGATTCGAACCAGGATCCCTGAAATTACAAATTTGCTTCAGTGGGCTTTACAGCAATACAACATCCTGTCCTTAGACCCTCAAATCAAATAAGCAACAACTCCCTAAAAAAACTCTTTAACAGGGAGAAAGAAAATAGGAAGAAACCTCAGGGAGAGCAGCAGAGGGATCTCTCTCCCAAGATGGACAATGTGCAGTGGATGTGACCGCTCCCTCTAAGGGGACAAGTGGACCCAAAGCATGCCTGTAAAATGCCTCTTACAGCATCACAGAACCCCCCCGATCCCCTCACAAGCATTCAGGTTTTTGTGTATTCTGGGCGTGAAGTGGCATAGTAACATCTGACATTGTGACACTAGTTGACATGCTTTGTATTCATGTGACCGAATATTGACAATCAATGTATTTTGGGAAATGCAAATAGACTATACAAACATGAGATTGGGTTGGTCTAGACAGTGAGTCCCTACGTACTCACTCGCTGCAAATCCTGCCAGATATTAGAATCAGTGACATACGTTTATTGTAATCGACTCTTTCTGTTTTTAGTAAAGTTGTGCTTCACATGGACACACCTGAGAACCGCCTTATGCAACCAGCTACAGAGAGACAGTATTCGTGATCCACCATGTCTGTGGGAAACACTCACGCCGTCATAGATGCACACACTACACACATAGAGTCTTAACACGGTAAACAAACCGCTGTGCTTTGATCCAGAGAATTTCCTTTCACCACTCTCTTCCTCTCATCCCTCCTCAGCCCTCCCAAACTTCTCTGTCTCACCTCCCTCATGGCTTGTTCCAGGAAATATTGGATTGATAGAATAAACAGCAAACCCAAGAAACTTTGATCTCGCATCCGCTGCGATTCTTTCCAACATTTCTCCCACCCCCTTCCTCTCTCGCTCTTCATCTCTCTCTTTCTTCCCCTTGTTCTCTTTGTCCATTGCTTTTCTGTTCAAGTTTGTACTCCCATCACGCCTGTCCTACCTCCTCCTCCTCCTAACTACCTTGCCGTGAGAAGCGTATTCATGTGTGGTGCAACCTCCTTTCCTCATCTGCTGTCCTTCCATACCACCCCACTCTAGAGATTTTCTCCTGGATAACATTTCCACTCCTCCTTCTCGTTTTCTTCTCATTCTCTCAGGGTTGTCCTTAACTCCCTTCTATGCCATGCTACCTCAATCCATAGTAGCCTGTGGTTAAAACAGTGAAGAAATGGACCAGCAAAGCAAAGCAAGAACTGCAAGACTGTTTTGACTGCACCGATTGGAACATATTTGAAGCTGCAACCTGGACGAGCAAATGGACACTGAGACATCTAACATCAGTTTTTGTGAAGATGTGTGTGCCTACCACGGTCTTCTGCACAAACAATAACAAGCCACAGTTCACAGCCAAACTAAGCCAAGCCAAGCAGGATGCCTACAGTAGTGAGATAGACCCCTGTACAAGCAGGCCAGAAATTAAATGACAAAAGAGATCAGAGGGGCTAAAAGAAGCTACACCGTCAATGACCTTGTGTCAGTGTGGAGGGCCCCCCAGAACATCACAAACTACAGAAGATCATCCCTCCCATGATGAGTCAAAGACCTGGCTGGTGACCTGAATGTCTTCTACTGCAGGTCGAGAGGGACAAATTCACACCCCTCACCCACTCCAGTCCAACGACAACAGCCCCTATCACACCTCTGTAACCCCCCCCCCCCTACTACCACTGCATCTCACCTCCGGATCTCTTCGAAGAGTAATCAATCCTTGTTATTTGTGACCTAACAACACTGCAGTCTTCAAGTGTGTGGGAGAAGTTTGGTTATCAAAAATGAGGTAATGAGACCTTCCAGAGTCGGATTCATTTGACTGAAGGCTCGAATGAACTACAGCCCTGTCCTAACCGTAAACCAGACCTACACCCCTTCTGTAACCTTCTGTAACCTTGACTTTTACTCATACTGCTAATCCGAGCTGCCCGATCTGGGTTGGTAGATAAGTAATTATCCTCCTCACGCTTGCTATTTTCTTGGACAAATATTTTTAGTATTTTTAATTTATATTTATTTATTTATTTACTTCACTTTATTAGTGTAAAGTTATTGTCCAGTGTATATTGTTCCAGCGGCTACCCGTTTCATCCTTCCGTCTTGTGCTACATCTCAAGTGTGTTTCACTGCTTCCCCCCCACTTGCTTTTTCTCTTTCCATCCATCTTTCCATCCCACTCGAGAGTTCCTCTTTTAGTCAAAAAAATGTGTATTCATGAATCTTTTCGAACCACACTCCCTGCCTCCATCGATTGATCTGTCCACCTCTCTTTCTAGACACTCTCCAGTCGAACAACCCTCCATTCACCCATAGAGAATGGAAAGACGAGAGGGGGAATGGGCGGTGCCCAGTGGAATAGTTACACTTAAGTTGATATTTCTCTTTTTACCGTACATAATGGTGTAATCTGTACATAACTTGCTCATAAATTTAAAGTTATCCCTAATCCCTGTCAGCCTTATTCCCGTTGCCTACCAACATGTTGCCTACCAACAGGGGGATCACCAGTTCGAATCCCTGTGTACTTGGCCAATTACCCCACTCTTACCCACATCCGGCTTCCCACCTGCAAACACAGCCAATTGTGTCTGTAGGGTCACCCGACCAAGCCGGAGGTAACACTGGGATTCGATCCGGCGATCCCGGTGTTGGTAAGCAATAGAATAGACCGCTACGCCACCCGGGCGCCCGATGAATCCCTGTGTTACCTCCGGCTTGGTCGGATGTACCTACAGACACAACTGGCCGTGTCTTCCGATGGGAAGCCGGATGTGAGAATGTGTCCTGGTCGCTGCACTAGTGCCTCTGGTCAGTCGGGGCACCTGTTAAGGGGGGAGGGGGAACTGGGGGGAATAGCGTGATCCTCCCACGCGCTACGTCCCCCCAGCTAAACTCTTCACTGTCAGGTGAAAAGTAGGGGCTGGTGACTCCACATGTATCGGAGGAGGCATGTGGTAGTCTGCAGCCCTCCCCGGATTGGCAGAGGGGGGTGGAGCAGCGACCGGGATGGCTCGGAAGAGTCGGGTAATTAGCCGGATACAGTTGGGGAGAAAAAGGGTGAAAAAATAAAAAAAAAAGTTTCACAGATAGACTGCTGAGCCAGGCTGTAATTACAGTACAGCGGAACTCTGACTAACCGATTTAAAAAAAACAGAAAAAAATGTACCAGGGTGGGTGTTTGAACTAAAATAGGGATTGGTTGGCCACTAAATTGGGAGAAAAAGGGAAAAATCATAAATAAATGTATTTTAAAAAAAATCTGGCTATTGCCTCCGAAAGAATCTGAGTCTATGAAGAAAGTAAATGCGCAGCTGTATCTTCTTAAAATTAAATTCTATATGAGAAGTCTGTGATAGGGGGGCATCTATCGTAATCACCTAGGTATTTGTATGAAGAGACTTATTTAATAATTTCCTCTTGTCTTATTAGTGTTGAGAGTGTTGCGAGGACAGAGATGGCGAGGGCTGGTTGCGGATTCAACAGCGGTGCCCCAACGACCTCGAGAGGTTATGGGACAGGTGAGGCGAGGTGATTATCGTTGATAAGAGCATTTTTATCACTCCATTCAGTTGGCCAGTCAGCATTAGACTGGTCTAGTCTGGGGCCATCTCTGTCAGTCAGCAGAGTATTTTAAAGGAAACTGGTTGGGCACACACGTGGTGCAATCTGCAGTGTGCAGTGTGAACAACACAGGTGAGCTAACGCAGCCTTGAGGTTGTACCAGTAAATAAGTTTTGGATTCAGCTGCAACTGAATCGTTTTGGACAGGGGTAGATCATGCTGAATTATATTAAATGCAGATGAAAAGTGCTGGAATAGAGCTCTGGTTTATGTTTTAAGTTTGTCGAGGTGTGAAGCCTGGGTATATTGGGAGAAGGATGCTGAATATGGAGCTGCCAGGGAAGAGGAAAAGAGGATGGCCAAAGAGGAGGTTTATGGACGTGGTGAGGGAGGACATGCAGGTGGCTGATGTGACAGAGGAAGACGCAGAGGACAGGAAGAGATGGAAATGGGTGATCCACTGTGGTGACCCCTAACAGGAGCAGCCGAAAGTAGTAGTAGTAGTAGTAGTAGTAAGAGAACTACTATGTTAATGCTGTAAAATTAATGTGGGTGACAGAAACATACTTTATTTTTATGTTTATAAGAACAATATTTTTCTCATCTGGACAAATCCAACATTTTTTAGTAGTCATGCTGCACTTGCGAGCGTATGCTGACAAAGAGGTCCAATGACTGAATGGTAGGGAGATTGAAAAGATGAGCGATCCTTTGCCACCAAACTGAAACGTGCCAATAACATATCAATGTGCCGCCCAGTGACTGCTGGGATAGACTCCAGCATCCCCGCAACCCTGAGAGCAGGATAAGTGCTTTGGATAATGGATGGATGGATGGATGGACGTTCTTCTAAAAATAGCAGGGAGTGATTGGCTGTTGGTCAGACCTATCTCCCATCCCTCACTAAATCCCACCTGACCGTTGGTTTTCGTTCAGATACACTTCAAATTTTGGAAATTTGTGGTGCTCTAAATGCCAGTCATATAACCTTTGAATATTCCCACCCTCCTCCAACCATCACGTATTACACCCCCCTTCCTTTCCTTCCCTCTCTTGATGTTTTCATACAGAATCTGTTTACGCCGTGGTCTGCTCAGTTTGGCCTGTTTACCCCTATCCGGTTCTTCCGTCTAACCCTACTGCATTATTCTCTTTTTCTCACTGCTTATCTCCCCACTACACTATTCCCAACGCAGTGTAAGAATTAGACATGTATAATAAGACGTTTTTCATTTCAGCTACTTAAACATTCACTCGCTTCCCTTCCCTTTCCTCCCGCTCTTCTCTGGTCCCTTGTTTCTGTATCTCTCTTCCTCCCTCTCTCTCTCCATCCATCCATCCCTAAGGTGTCTGTGTTTACATGCTTACCTCCAGCCCAGCTCTCTAAACACTCAGAATGCGGGGAAGTAAACAAGCTAGCTCAGTAGCACCTCGGGGGAGCGTGAGCGGTAATGTTGGGAGTGAGCGAACAGCTAATTGATCTACATAACGCTCAGATCAGCGCCGTGACAGAGGAGCCTTCGTCTGTACACCCTTAACACCTTTGACCACCTCCATTTCCTAAACATCTGGCCTTTGCAACCGTGATCTGCCATATATGGCCCGGATACATCCGGATGAAAGCTGTGCATCCTTCTGAAAATGAACTGGGTGATGGAAATGTAAAGTCAACCTGACTTTTTTTTGGGGGGGGGATTTCCCCCCCTTCCCCCCAATTGTATCCGGCCAATTACCCCACTCTTCTGAGCCATCCTGGTCGCTGCTCCACCGCCTCTGATGATCCGGGGAGGGCTGCAGACTACCTCATGTCTCCTCCGATACATGTGGAGTTGCCAGCCGCTTTTCACCTGACAGTGAGGAGTTTCACCAGGGGGCGTAGCATATGGGAGGATCACGCTATTCCCCCCAGCCCCCCCAGCCCCCCGACCAGAGGAAGCGCTAGTGCAGCGACCAGGACACACACCCACATCCGGCTTCCCACCCGCACAGCCAATTGTGTCTGTAGGAGAGGTCACACAGGGATTCGAACTGGTGAACCTCATGTTGGTAGGCGACAGAATAGTCCGCTACGCTACCCAGACACCTAAGCTGACTTTTTTTTAAACACAAGTAAAACATTGATCCTTCTGTCTTTGTAGAACAGATGATGTCCCCCTGCCTGAGTGATATGATAATTTCAAAAATCTTCTTGTCAGGTATGCAGATACACCATATCATTCTAATTCACTCCACTCTTTTTTTCTATTTCTTTCTGCAAGGTAAAGCTATTGAGTAGTTACTGTTACAATTTTTGGTCATATTAGAAACTTATTATCAAACAAGCTGTTTAGTAGGGTTGGGCATTGAGAACTGGTTCCAAATACGAACCAATTCCAAAGGGATCGTTAAGAAATTCAAATTTGGATTCTGCGTATCGCTTCCTAAATAAATTTCACTCGCGCTAAAGTTAGTTTCAGTTTCTGTGGTGGCGGCATGCAACTTCTGTAGTTTCCGCCTCCGCAAGTTAATTGTGCGCCGTCATGGACCAGAGCAAGCGGTGGTTGAAAGTGTGGCTTGAAAAATGAAGGGTTGGCACAGTGCAACGCCTGTGGCAAAATGATTTCGTGCAAGGGAGGATGCACAACAAATATGGCCAAACACCTTCGCCGACACGGTGTACAGATTAACCAGTGTACCGTGTTGGACACGTTGTGCCGGTCTCCATCTCCTGGCTCGGCATCCTCTTCAGCCAACCCTGAGCAAACAGCAAGCAGCACCTCGTCGCAGTTGGGTAGGTGAACATTAATAACGTTTGTCTTATTCACAACAGCGAGACAGCAAACAACTTATACATGAGTGAATTTCTATGAACTATATGCAAATACTGAAATGTGTTTTTTCTGTGCTGAACACTGGCGTATACAGTCTGAGAAGGCAGATATGCTCACTTTCTAAACAAGAACTGTTTCTGATTGAAGGAGTTTAATACCTGGTAGTCGGGACCGGGGTGTGACTGTGTCTTTATTTCTTCATCTTCATGTATGAAGACAGTTGTTGTAAATGTAAATATAAGAATGAGACATTCACATGAACGATCCGTTCTTAAAACAGAATGGCTTGAAAAAGTTTTTTTAAATACAATTTTCCTCTGTGAAATAAGCACGTGACCTGTTTTGACCCCGCCTCTCAAAGAACTGGAACCGAAAAGCAGAATCGGAATCAGAATCGTTAAACTCCAAACGATGCCCAACCCTACTGTTTAGTTTATTAGTTTAGCGTAGTTTAGCTATTGCACATAAAGGGAAATAAAGGGTGTGGGACAGTAAGGTGATTAAAGAAGAGTAAGATGACAAAAGGAGAGCAGAAAGACTGGTGAACCAACAAAGCAAAACATGTAGCTTGTAAAGTGGCTCAGCTCATGTTGTCTGGTAAACACATTGTGTGCTAAATACTTAGCGTGCCTGAGGTCAACCAAACAACTGCTGTAGCGACAGGCTGTTAGCAGATGTGACTCTCCAACACCAATGACCCAACTGCTTACTTGCAAAGACAAGATTAGATGTGGTGGTAACATGCTAATGTGCTGTAAATGGTATAAATATGTTAGTATTTTTATTTTTATTTCGGTTTATAAACCATTACGGTACAGTGAAAGTTATTCAGGCCCAGGCCAGTAGTTACTGAAAAAGGACGTGCACGTTAGGGTTAATACTGGAGAGGTGGAGGTATGCACTGGAGCGAAGGGGAATGAAAGTCAGTAGGAGCAAGACGGAATACATATGCGTGAATGAGAGGGAGGACAGTGGAATGGTGAGGATAAAAGGAGTAGAGGTGACGAATGCGTATGAGTTTAAATATGTGGGGTCAACTGTCCAAAGTAATGAGTGCAGTAGAGTGGTGAAGAAGAGAGTGCAGACAGGGTGGAGTGGGTGGAGAAGAGTGTCAGGAGTGATTTGTGACAGAAGGGTACCAGCAAGAGTTAAAGGGAAGGTTTACAAGATGGTGGTGAGACCAGCTGTGTTGTATGGTTTGGAGATGGTGGCACTGATGAAAAGACAGGAGGTGGAGCTGGAGGTGGCAGAGTTGAAGATACTAAGCTTTTCATCGGGAGTGATGAAGAAGGACAGGATTAGGAACGAGTATATTGGAGGGACAGCTCAGGTTGGACAATTTGGAGACAAAGCAAGAGAGGCAAGATTGAGATGGTTTGGACATGTGTGGAGGAGAGATGCTGGGTATATTGGGAGAAGGATGCTGAATGTGGAGCTGACAGAGAAGAGGAGAAGAGGAAGGCCAAAGAGGAGGTTTATGGATGTGGTGAGAGAGGACATGCAGGTGGTTGGTGTAACTGAGGACAGGAAGAGATGGAAACGGAGGATCCGCTGTGGCGACCCCTAACGGGAGCAGCCGAAAGTAGTAGTAGTAGTAGTAGTAGTAGTAGTAGTAGATGTTAGGGTTCATACTCCTGCCTGTGCTCCTGAGCAAGACAATGGAAAGAAAACCTGGAGTTGGTCCCCGGGTGCTGCAGCTGCCCACTGCTCCTATACAATAGGATGCAGAGAACAAATTTCATTGTAAGCTGTACAATGACAAAATAAAATGGCTTCGTTTTTCATTTCATATTAAATGAGGTTCGTAGTCAGAGACCCTTGTGGATTCTAAGAGCCCTCTATGTTAGTCTTGCTTTTATTTCATAAGAGGCTAGAACCTATTGGTGACATTTTATTCTGCACTCAAAGTTAAGATAGTGTGTTAATCAGGGTTTCTTCGAGAATTTGTAGCTTGTGATATGCTCCCTTACCTTTATAGAGAACCGTGTTAAACTGTAGTTTGACTCTTTTTCTTTTTTTTAAAATGTGTTGAAGGCCAGACATTTTGTGTGACTGTCCTACATATCGTGTAACAATAGCAGGGTGCGTTGTCCCAAACCATATTGGCAGTAGCACATCTTTCACATATGCTGTGTTGAACAGTCAGTCTCAGTTGTGTTGAATTTTATAAAACCATGTAAAGAGTGCAGGCCTCCCTCCTTTCCAGCCTTTATTTCCCATGGTTAATAAATATGTATTCATCTGCCCTTGTTTCCTCCATCCCTTCCATCACTGCATCCACCCCCTCACCCCTTCCTCCTTCCCTCATACCTCCTACCATCACTGTCTCCTTTCTTTCCTCATCCTTCCTCGCCATCCCCCTCTTCACATGAAAATTTGAGAGACAGTATTTTTGAAATCAAGTACCTAAAAGGGTTAAACACTGTTCGAGTCTGGCCCTATGGAGCGCACTTCAGGAGAGAGCGCTTGAAGTGTCTTGGAAGGGGAAGGGGAACAGCAGGAGGCAGGGGTAGAGAAATGGGTGATGGAGTGCATTGGAGGATTGCATGAATACACCCCTCCCTCCCTTATTCTCTCCAAAAAAAAAAGTCTTTCTATTCCCAAGGTTCCTTGTGCCGATTCCCTGTCAGAGTTGTCAGACTGTGTCACATTTCAACATTTAATGCGGCACAACTTGTGAAACATCCCTCACACAGCAGCGACTAGCGAGGAGCCGTTTGATCTTCGCTTTACCCGCATTCAAATTCAGTTTTAATGGCCCTAGCGCCTTGAGTGGCTACTTAGCAAATCGTCTGAATTCAAAGGGCAGCACATGGCGTCCAGTATGCTCAACGACTGGCCATAATCCCTAGCCAGTTCTTTCACACTGTACCATGCTCACAGAGCATACTGGTCTCTGACTGGCTGGAGTAAGCTGTAAGAGTCTCTATTCATGCTCAATAATCCAGGTAAGAAAATCAGAGGGGGCCCGGGTAGCGTAGTGGTCTAGTCCATTGCCTACCAACACGGGGATCACCAGTTCGAATCCCCGTGTTATCTCTGGCTTGGTTGGGCGTCCCAACAGACACAATTGGCCGTGTCTGCGGGTGGGAAGCCGGATATGGGTATGTGTCGTGGTCGCTGCACTAGCGCCTCCTCTGATCGGTCGGGATGCCTGTTCAGTCGGGTGGGGGAACTGGGGGGAATAGTGTGATCCTCCCCCGCGCTACGTCCCCCTGGCGAAACGCCTCACTGTCAGGTGAAAAGAAGCAGCTGGTGACTCCACATGTATCGGAGGAGTGAAAGGGGTATTAGTTGAGTGATGAAACGTATGTCAATAAACATTGTATCCAGATGAACCGATTCAGCCTTCTTTGATCCCTACGCTGTAACCATAGCAACACACTGAATCAGTAGCGAGCCCGGTAAAAATTCAATGTAGCTTAACAGCTAACCTTTCCCTCAATCTTTTAATTCTGAGTCAAAAACATGCAGTGAAAAGGGAACAAGTGAATGCCTTACGTCTTCGGTAAGTGACCGTGGGATAAGCAGGGTAATCCACTCCAAGGTCTGCGTTGAAGGGTTTTAACGCTCTCCACAGAGGCAACCGCACGCCACTGTGCATCAGGTAGTTATTTGCCTCTGCATCGTGCGTTAAAATCCTTCCACACACGTCTTGTCGTGGATTAGCCCTTCCCTAGCAGCTGCTGCCATCAGAACAAAGCCGATTCATTAGAGAGTTAAGGAAGAGGGTGGGAAACAAAACGTCTCGGGGATTTGTTCCTGGCAGGACCAGAGTGCTGCTACACTCTGTGTGATCTTAGCATCTGGAGGAGAATGAGCTGGCTCTTTTTTTGGGTTGTGAAAGTTAAGCAAGACCTGGCCTTGACAAAGTAAGAAACTAAAGATGGATCTATAGCGGGGTCAGCTCCAAAGGGTCCCCTGCCCCACACCCCTAAATGAACTTCTGTGCCCCTCTGATTATAATTTCCCAATAAAATGGGAATTGTGTTAGCTTCATGTATGAGAATGCGAATTTGTCCATAAGAAGCATATTTAAAATACGTCCATGTATCGCTGGAACGTTGAAGTTTGTGTGCCTGTCCAGGTGTTAAAGTGACAGAAAGTCGCATGCTGTCATTCGCTGCATATTAATTTGTGCGTTGCGCACATCTGGCCACTTTCGCTTTCATTTTGTTGACACTGTTGCTCCGTGTGGCGTTGCATTGTGCACACACACAGGTGATGGGAGTGTTGCTTTCTGTGGTGTCTTGGTGTGCAGCTGTGTTGTGTATTCAGTAATGTTGACTCTGGTTAGTTCTGGTTCTCATACTCTCTGTATTTTGGCTATTTTTGTTCGTAGTCTGTAAGCTTATCTGTGATCCTTGCAGCTCCAATGCGGTCATCCTACACAAAATTTAATAAAATGTGATTTTGCAAAAAAAGGGCTGAGAGCAAAGCAATGAAGGCCGGTGTTGTTTCTGTGAGAGAACGCCGTACCGCAGAAAAAGTCTGCTTGTTCAGAATTAAAAGTCATCAACATTCTTTTCAGGTCAGTTTTATAAAGGTTTTGAATCGGGTTGAAGGCCGATAGGTGAAAAACGATCATCACATCAAGTTTGGTAAATTCTGTTTCAAAAAAGAAAAAGAAAGAAAAGCTGTAAACATTTGGATTTGAGTCACAGAGAATCATTCCAGTCACATAGTCTACAACAAGTAAGCCCAGGAGACAGACGGTGACCTTATCTTCTCAGACAAAAAACCCCAAATATTTGGCTGAGCCCTTCTCAGCTTTGTTGTTAATTGGCATCCCTTGGGCTACAATAGTGAACTCTCGCTCGCTCGCTCGCTCTCTCTCTCTCTCTCTCTCTCTCTCTCTCTCTCTCTCTCTCTCTCTCTCTCTCTCTCTCATTTCACTCCTTCGCTTTCTCTGATTTGTTCTCCTGCATTTTTAATGGAGGAGATAACAGTCATTGGGCCAGAACACCTGAAAACTGGCCAGGAGAGAATAGAACAGAATACAAGAACAAACGGAGGACAACAGAGAGGAGATGGATACAACAGGAATGGGCCGGAGGAGAGTGGTCCAGATCAGATCTGGACGGTACATCCAGAGCACTCTTAGCCACGATAAGGTCCAGCTGTGTCGGATGAAAGGCCGCGAGAAAAATTGGTTGACACGTATCATTATTCTACGATAATGCGGTTGGGGGAAGATGAAAAAAAGAGGAAACAGGAGAAAGAGAATCACCCGGCAGACTCACCTGAGCCTTTCAGCAGAGTGACCGCTGGTCCACAGACGCATCGCTGGGAGAGACATATTATATGTAACGTTAGCCCATGGTGTCCTATTGATAAGATATACTGCTCAAAAGAATAAAGGGAACACCTAAAAACACAATATAGACCTCGATGAATGAAATATTTCAGCTGAAAATCTTTACTTATTAGACAGAGGAATGTGTTTAGAGCAAAATAACCTAAGAATGATCAATGGAAATCAAAATCATTAACCCATAAAGGTCTGGATTCAGAATCATACTCAAAATCAAAGTGGAAAATGAGAACATAGACTGATCCAACTTCTGTGGAAATTCTTCAAGACGATTCAAAATGAGGCTCAGTAGTGTGTGTGGCCTCCACGTGCCTGTATGCACTCCCTACAACATCTGGGCATGCTCCTGATGAGACGACGGATGGTCTCCTGAGGGATCTCCTCCCAGACCTGGATCAGGGCATCGGTCAACTCCTGGACAGTCTGTGGTGCGACATCGCGTTGGCGGATGGTACGAGACATGATGTCCCAGAGGTGCTCGATTGGATTCAGGTCTGGGGAACGTGCAGGCCAGTCCATAGCATCAATGCCCTCGACATACAGGAACTGCTGACACACTCTGGCCACATGAGGACGAGCATTGTCATGCATGAGCAGGAACCCAGGGCCCACTGCACCAGCATATGGTCTGACAATGGGTCTGAGGATCTCATCCCAGTACCTAATGGCAGCCATGGTACCTCTGGCTAGCACGTAGAGGTCTGTGCGGCCCTCCAAGGATATGCCTCCCAAGACCATCACTGACCCACCGCCAAACCGGTCATGCTGGAGGATGTTGCAGGCAGCAGAACGTTCTCCACAGCGTCTCCAGACTCTCTCACGTCTGTCACATGTGTTCAGTGTGAACCTGCTCTCATCTGTGAAGAGCACAGGGCGCCAATGGCGAATCTGCCAACCAAGATGTTCTCTGGCAAAGGTCAATCGGGCTGCACGGTGTTGGGCTGTGAGCACAGGCCCCAATTGTGGACGTCGGGCCCTCATACCATCCTCATGCATTCTGTTTCTCACTGTTTGAGCAGAAACCTGCACATTAGTGGCCTGTTGAAGGTCGTTTTGTTGGGCTCCGGCAGTGCTCCTCCTGTTCCTCCTTGCACAAAGGACCAGATAGCGGTCCTGCTGCGGGGTTGCTGTCCTCCTGCGGCCCCCTCCACGTCTCCTGGTGTACTGGCCTGTCTCCTGGTACCTCCTCCATGCTCTGGACACTGTGCTGGGAGACGCATCAAATCTTCTTGCCACAGCACGCATTGATGTGCCATCCTGGATGAGCTGCACTACCTGAGCAACTTCTGTAGGTTGCAGATACCGCCTCATGCCACCTCTAGTGGTGAGGGCACTAGCAACATGAAAAACTAACCAAAGATCGGCCAGAAAAGATGAGGACAGGCAAATGGTCTGTGGCCACCACCTGCAAATCCATTCCTGTTATAGGGGTTGTCTTGCAAATTGTCTAATTTCCACCTGGTGGAAATTAGACAATTTACCAACAGGTGAAATTGATTCACAAATCAGTGTTGCTCCCTAACTGGACAGGTTGATATCTCAAAAGTGTGATTGACTTGGAGCTACATTGCATTGCTTATGTGTTCCCTTTATTTTTTTGAGCAGTGTATTTAGTGGACAGAGGGAGCGAAGGTCAGCATGCTGTCATCTACGGCCTCAGCCGCTGACTCCTCTTTGGAATAAAATACATATAGAATAACTTATGGAATCTGTTTTTTCACCCACTGCATGGTTTAGCTACTGTTATCTCATATAATAATAATAATAATAATAATAATACATCTTATTTGTGGGCACCTTTCAGAGCACTCAAGGGCACCTTACAGAACACAGAAACAAACAGCACTGTATCAGACAGCATAAGAGCAAAACAAAGCAGGGTTTCAGGGTATTGTCTATCCTGAGGGTAGACAATAAAAGGTTAACACAACATAAGTATAAAATCATCATCTGCACAAAACTCAGTGAAGTGTGGATCAGAATGAATATGCCAGTTTGCAAAGGTGTGTTTTGAGATGGGACTTGAAGCTTGAAAGAGAGTCAATTTTGTGAATGTCTTGTGGGAGAGAGTTCCATAGGTGGGGGGCAGAATGACTGAAGGCTCTAGACCCCGTGGTAGTCTAGCGGGCAGATGGTGTAGTGAGTTGGAGAGCAGAAGAGGATCTCAATGCGGGAGGGCGTGTGGATGTGAAGGAGTTCAGAAAGATATGAAGCAGCTAGGTTATTAAGGGCCTTAAAGGTGAGGAGCAGGATTTTTAAGTCAATACAGTATTCAACAGGGAGCAAATGTAGTTGCTGAGGAACAGGAGTGATGTGATCTATGGAAGGAGTTCTGGTAATGATAAGGGCAGCTGAATTCTGGACCAGCTGAAGTTTATGAAGACACTTGAGGGGAAGACCATAGAGGATAGAATTACAGTAGTCAATACGAGATGTAATCAGGGTGTGAATGAGTATGGCGGTGCTGTTAGGTGTAAGTGATGGGTGAAGATGATTAATATTGCGTAGGTGGAAGTATGCAGAGCGAGTGACACTGTTGATGTGAGCTTCAAAAAATAATGTGCTGTCCAAGATGACACCCAGACTGTTAACCTGAGGCAATGGAGGAACTATAGAATTTTCAACAGAGAAAAACTATCAGGTTTAGCTAAAGTAGATGTAGTACTTACTAGGAGGACTTCATTTGACTATATGACTGCCATGAATCGATTTTAACACGAGAAGCAGGAAAATGAACTATACAACTGTTTACTTTTTTTCAGTACAACTCTCCAGTCTAACTTTTTGCAGATAATTTCCCTTTAAGGTTTAATCTGTATTTTCTTATCTTTTTTTAATGTTAAAAATGCCATGTTTGATACCTTCCCAGCCAGCATATTCGTAGCAACAGCCATTCAATGTATTAGTGTTCTGTAATTTCTCCTCTATATGCTGTTTTTCTCTGGCGGTGGTCCGTCATTCCTGCCAAGTGTTGACATCTAATGGAGCCCGCAGAGGAAATTCTGAGAATTTGCTAAAAAAAGAAGACGAGGAAGGAACTTGCATGTCAAATGTGGAAAAACCAACTGATAGGCACAAAAATAGAAAGGTAAACACTATCCAGCGTTTAATTGGGTTTAATTAAATGCTTGCTATGGATTGATACATTGTCCAATATTACCATGTTGGATGACATTGATGATCGGTCTTTCTCCAAAGTATGCACGCAACGTCTGGATTATTATGCCAGTGTTACACCAAAATCTGCAACCACTGGAAATTGTGACCTACACATAATAATAAATTTTATTTGTGTTGCACTTTTCAAGGCACACAAAGACGCTTTACGTAAGATTAAAAAAAAACAAAAGCAATGCACCAAAAGCATGTAACATACAACATTAATCATACATTTAAGGCCATTCTGAAGAGGTGAGTTTTGATTAATGATGTGAACGTGGACAGGTCGGTGCAGTCTGATGTGTTTGGGGAGGAGGTTCCAGAGGGAGGGGCAGCTATGGAGAAGGCTCTGTCACCCTAGGTCCATTGCTTGGTCCTGTGTGGTGGAGACAGGAGGTCCAGTGCTTGGTCTTGTGTGGTTTAGACAGGAGGTCCTGTGTGGTGGAGACAGGAGGTCTGGTGCTTGGTCCTTTGTGGTGGAGACAGGAGGTCCGATGCTTGGTCCTGCGTGATGGAGACAGGAGATCCAGTGCTTGGTCCTGTGTGGTGGAGACAGGAGGTCCGGTACTTGGTCCTGTGTGGTGGAGACAGGAGGTCCGGTGCTTGGTCCTTTGTGGTGGAGACAGGAAGTCCGATGCTTGGTCCTGTGTGGTGGAGACAGGAGATCCAGTGCTTGGTCTTGTGTGGTTTAGACAGGAGGTCCTGTGTGGTGGAGACAGGAGATCCTGTGCTTGGTCCTGTGTGGTAGAGACAGAAGGTTCAGTGCTCGGTCCTTTGTGGTGGAGACAGGAGGTCTGATGCTTGGTCCTGCATGATGGAGACAGGAGATCCAGTGCTTGGTCCTGTGTGGTGGAGACAGGAGGTCCGGTGCTTGGTCCTGTGTGGTGGAGACAGGAGGTCCGGTGCTTGGTCCTGTGTGGTGGAGACAGGAGGTCCGGTGCTTGGTCCTTTGTGGTGGAGACAGGAGGTCCGATGCTTGGTCCTGCATGATGGAGACAGGAGATCCAGTGCTTGGTCCTGTGTGGTGGAGACAGGAGGTCCGGTGCTTGGTCCTGTGTGGTGGAGACAGGAGATCCAATGCTTGGTCTTGTGTGGTGGAGACAGGAGATCCAGTGCTTGGTCCTGTGTGGTGGAGACAGGAGGTCCGATGCTTGGTCCTGTGTGGTGGAGACAAGAGGTCCGATGCTTGGTCCAGTGTGGCGGAGATAAGCGGTCCGGTGCTTGGTTCTGTGTGGTGGAGACAGGAGATCCTGTGCTTGGTCCTGTGTGGTAGAGACAGAAGGTTCGGTGCTTGGTCCTTTGTGGTGGAGACAGGAGGTCTGATGCTTGGTCCTGCATGATGGAGACAGGAGATCCAGTGCTTGGTCCTGTGTGGTGGAGACAGGAGGTCCGGTGCTTGGTCCTGTGTGGTGGAGACAGGAGATCCAGTGCTTGGTCCTGTGTGGTGGAGACAGGAGGTCCGATGCTTGGTCCAGTGTGGCGGAGATAAGCGGTCCGGTGCTTGGTTCTGTGTGGTGGAGACAGGAAGTTGACATCCGAGGAGTGAAGGCTGCAGGAAGGAGTATGGTAGTGGAGCAGGTCCGTGAGGTAGGAGGGGGCCTGGTTATGGAGGGCTTTGTGAGTGAGAAGGACTTTGAATTGGATCCATTGTTGGACAGGAGCAAAGGGAGGTTTTGGAGGACAAGGGTGATGTGGTCACGGGAGTGGGTGAGCAGCAAAGTTCTGGATGTACTGGAGTTTGTTCAGGACTTTGGATGATGAGGCGTAGAGGATGCTGTTGCAGTAGCCAGTTCTGGATGTGACGAAGGCATAGATCAAAGTTTCGGCAGCAGGGGAGGAGAGTGACGGGTGGAGATGAGCTATGTTTTTTAGATGGAAAAAGGCACTTCTGTTGATTTGATTGACATGGTGTTCACATTAACACTTCAAGTGAAAAACCAGAATTTTAAATGGACTTCTGGGATGTGTGGTAATGTGCTGCAAAATCCACCAAAACTGAAGAAATTAAGGGTATCCACTTGGAACAAAAGTAAAATTATTACAAAATAACACATTATAAAGTAGAAAGGTTTATCTGGACACAGCGTTTAGAGGGAGAAACGGGGGATTGGGGAACCGTTGCAGTCACACAGACGAGTGATGAAACGTATCCGTCAGTAAACCTTGTGTCCAGATGAACCGATTCACCTTTCTGTGATTTCCTCACCTGGATTATGGAGCATCCAGACTGAATCAATTCTCTTTATATTCTCTGCTTGATTAAATTCAGGATATCCGGGGGTTGGTAGCGAGGATGCTGGGATACGCTACTGACAGGACATCGACTCATTTTCTTTCACAGTCACACCCACGAGTCTCCAAGTTAACCTCGTCTGCATGTTTTTGGATTGCCTCGTCATTTTATAAGTCTTTTTTTTCCCCCGTCTTTCTGAGGATGGTTTCAGTTGTTGGTTTTCTTCTCTGCTACAGAACAGATTTAAGTGATGAATGAAAAGACATTCTAGAGTTGAATCTTATCTGCTACAGAATAGAATTTTTTAAGCATTCAAAATGGATGAAAAGACGTTGTAGAGTTGAGTCTGTAGTACAATACCCGCCGTCATTACAGTTCTGAACTGGAGTTGGAACAAAGCACATTCTGTAGAACGACATGATTTCTGTAGCTGGTTAGCTTCAATCGCACACTAAACCCTCCCCCACCACCACCACTTCAGCTATCCTTACACACACACACACACACACACAGAAAATGATGCATGCACAGTTCTTTAATTTGTTACATGCTGATACTCTTTAACACGCAAACACGTTACTGCAGTGGGCCAGTACATGCTGACTCGTTAAGCGTTCCTGCTGGCTTCATAAGCAAGGGAAGAGAGAAGATGACATCATTTCACACACATGCACACACACGCTCGCAAATATATACTTGAGGGGCCCCCTCATTGACTACATTCATTTCCTAGCCCTTAACCTTAACCTTAACCTAACCCTTACCCTAACCCTAATTCTAACTTTAACCCTAAAACCAAGCCCTAACCCTAAACCCTAAAATAGACCCTTTTCCTTGTGGGGCCCCATAAAATGGCCCCACAAGACAGGTGGTTCTGGTTTTTCTATCCTAATGGGGACCAAATGTCCCCATTAGGATAGAAAAACATGGTACACATACACAGGCACAACCATTTTAAGGACACTCCCATGATCTCACGTTAGTTCCCTAGCTACCTTTTCTTAAGTAACCCTCTCCAGTCAATTAGCTCGTCCTCTTCACCCTGACCTGCAACCCATCTTTCCTCACACACACACACACACACACACAGGCAAAATAATTAGTTTTTCGGTCATTATAGAACAACACAGCCCCCCAAAACAGAACTTTTCTGAACACACAGGGTGTGTGTGTGTGTGTGTGTGTGTGTGTAAGACTACAGAGACATGCATGATACCAGATGGAGTAATGCAAGCTCTTACACATGTCTATATACTTACAATATCAATTTCCTTTCTCAGACAAAAGGTGTGTGAGAGAGAGAGAGAGAGAGAGAGAGAGAGAGAGAGAGAGAGAGAGAGAGAGAGAGAGAGAGAGAGAGAGAGAGAGAGAGAGAGAGAGAGAGAGAGAGAGAGAGAGAGAGAGAGAGAGAGAGAGAGAAAATCAGAATCAAGTTTATTGGCCATGTAGGTTTGCCCACATATGGAATTTGACTCCGGTTTTGTGGCTCTCTCAGTGTACAAAACATAGAATAACAACACCTAAACACAAAAATCTTCACATATATACACAAGGATTGACTTATACAGGTGAAAGAAGAGGTGATAAGGTGCAGTGGTGCAGAGAATATATCAGAGAGGCTGAAATAGATGTTAGCAGGTTACTTACATACATGCCTGAGGTAGATGGACATGACAGAGTGTACCAGTATACGTACAATGTACAGTACAGTATATACAACATGTACAGTACAGTATATACAACATGTACACTACAGTATATACAACATGGTTGGGTTTATTGACAGTATTAAGTGTTCATTTGAATGACAGTCCGCAGAAAGAAACTGTTTTTATATCTGGTTATTTTGGGGTACAGTGCTCTGTAGCGCCTGCCAGAGGGGAGGACATGGAACAGGTTGTGACCAGGGTGTGATGGGTCTGCAGTGATGTTGCCTGCCTGTTTCCTGAGTCTGGAGGTGTAGAAGTCCTGAATGGAGGGCAGGTTGGCAGCAGTGATTTTCTCTTCAGACTCATCTGTCCATTGTAGTCTGTCCCTGTCCTGTTTGGTGGCCGATCCAAACCAGCCAGTGATGGATGTGCAGAGGACAGACTGGATTATTGCAGTGTAGAACTGAATCAGCAGTTCCTGAGGCAGGTTGAACTTCTTGAGCTGGCGGAGAAAGTACATCCTCTGCTGGGCCTTTTTGATGATTGTGTCTATGTTGGATGCCCACCTTAGATCCTGGGAGATTGTGGAACCCAGTAATCTGTAGGTTTTCACTGTAGACACCATGCTGTTGAGTGTGTTGGGGGGAGGGCAGTGTTGTCCACTGTCATCTCTACTGTTTTGAGTGTGTTCAGCTCCAGGTTTCCATGGCCACAACAGAGGGCCAGCTGATCAACCTCCCATCTATATGCAGACTCGTCACCATCCGGGATAAGGCCAATGATGGTTGTGTCATCTGCAAACTTCAGGAGTTTAAGAGATGGGTCACCTGAGGTGCAGTCATTTGTGTAGAGGGAGAAGAGTAGAGGGGAGAGTACACATCCCTGCAGGGCGTCAGTGCTGAATGTCTGGGTGCTGGATGTGATGAGAGAGAGAGTGAGATGGAGAGAGGGAGACAGAGAGAGAGGTAGAGATTTCTCTAAGCCTTGGCCGCCCTGACCCCATCATTGTCTGCACTGATTGATTGACCGAGTGTGTGTGTGTGTGTGTGTGTGCTGTGAAGGTAAGGCCATGAAAGGCAGATAGTGTGAGATGGAGAGTGTGAGAGTTTGAACAGCGACAGGTAAGGTCAAGAGAAAGAAAGCTTCAGAAAAACGAGGAGGGAGCAAAAGGGAAGCATTGAGTGAGTAGAAAGGAGTGTGTCTTTATTTTTTCCTTCTGCCTGGAGGCGTTTGGTTCACACAGTCCTCCTCACCACCGGCTGTGGCTCACACAGGAATCTAAACCTGTTCAGCAGAGGAACCTGCTCTACTGTGACAGACTGGCTCTATATGAGAGCATCTGCTAAAGACCTTATACGTCAAATTTAAAGAGAGAGTGACAGAGTGAGAGGCAGGGTGAGAGAGGGAGGGACGACGGGGGCAGAGAGGCTGAGAGGTTGAGAAACAGATGAAGAAGGATAGAGACAGCGATATCGTCTTCCAAAGCCTCTTACCATTAAGCATTTAGTGAGCTTAAAGAAATTATTGGAAGGTCAGCTGTGGTTTAGTTAACTAGAAAAGCTGTTGACATGCATTTAAAGGAAAGGTGAAAGAATCAAACTCCCTCCGCCTTCTTGGTTTGCACAGCGGAGGCAGCCGTCGAATTTAGGGGTTCCTGAGTTTGTTTGTTTTGTTTTTTTTTTATTCCGTCAGTGCAGCATTTGGCCTTTTCAGTCTTCAGACATGGCCTCCTAGTAGCCAGACAAGGCATGTAAGTTAAATCAGTTAATTGTGTTAAACCATTGCACTGTTTGGATCAAAATATATTTTGGAGGCAATGCAGTTGCATACATTTTATTTTCGTCTGTCTTTTTCTGTCCCCAGCATGAAATAAAAATGGAGGACAAAGAGGTGATCATTTGTAGTTCTGTCTTTCATCATGTGAGTTTTTTTTATACTGATCACTCGGGTTCTTGTATTAAATACTAAGAAGCCATATTGGACGCCCAAGGCTCAGCGTTTTTGGTTTATTTTTCAAAGCCATCCAGCATGCCGAATTTTGCCACAAGAGGACACTGTTACATAACCTCACATGAACAGGAACAACTTTTCGATCCGTGGAAACATAAAATCTGGGTGAAAATCAGTTTAAACTGATCTCATTTTAAAAAAATCTGGGTATTTTTCGGTGAAAATCAGTAAAAACCGAAAATGCTGAGCCTTGTGGATGCCCAAGTCATTTTGTAAACACTGGTGACCGGGCTGATTTGGTTTCGCTTCCACCTCCAGTTTGTATCATCTTGTGCACATTGTGATCCTTAAATTGGACCCTTTCTTGTTATTATTGGACAGGTATGAGGTATGTGACTTTGTTGGATGCTCAACATCAAGAACTTTTTTAGGGAGTCGTTCCTTATCCGATGCAAGGGTCTAAGGACAGGATGTTATGTTGCTGTAAAGCCCCTTGAGGCAAAATTGTCATTTGTGATATCGGACTGTACAAATAAAATTGACTTGACACAAATGAAAAAGCAACGTTTCTAAAACGTGGAGGAAAAAAGAGCTTGAATATCTTGAGAGAATCTGCTGCCTGTTGAAGGATATTTAAATTGGCAAGTATGAGACATTTTTCTCACCATACTGTGAAAAGTTTGAAAGTGTGAATGAACAGTTTTGACAGGAACAATCTGCACTGGTGGATCAATTCTATGCAGATGAGCACTGTGTTTCCTGCTCTTCAGACTGCACACAGAGGTGTGACAGATGGACATACTGTAGGAATGCAGTGTTCTTGCTAGGGAAGTGTTTGTGTGCTTTTTCTGTGCGGTTTTGTTTTATGTTTTTCTTCTCCACACTCGTTTTGGTTGCAGTCTTGTGGTTGTGGACACTCGTCGCCCCTAAATACACACCAAATCGATGCTGAAATATTCACAAGGGTCAAAGAGAATTCCCTATCAATTCAGGCAGTTCAATTCCATTCATTAGAACAGCAATATCTGATCGTTAAGGTGGGAGCATCCGCTCGCCGCTGCCTGTCAGAAGCGTTTCATGTCACACAGTTTTTAATCATTTAATTGTATAAACGGTATCAATTTATTGCATTGATGTTAACGGAAAGTGACAGTCCATGTGGCTAACTAACAAGATTGTCTTATACGCTGTCTTTGACCACAGGTTTATCACCCATGTTTGTATACAGAAACTTTTCCTCTTTCTAAAATTCTTCCTTAGTGTCCATCAAATACAGTATTTACTGGTACTTACCTTTGGCAACAAATCTTGTTTTGTTTTTTTGTTTTGTAGATTTTCCCCCCCTTTTCTCCCCCATTGTACTTGGCCAATTACCCCACTCTTCCAAGCCATCCCCTCTGCTGATCTGGGGAGGGCTGCAGACTACCACATGCCTCCTCCGATACATGTTGAGTCGCCAGGCGCTTCTTTTCACCTGACAGTGAGGAGTTTCGCCAGGGGGACGTAGCGCGTGGGAGTTTCACGCTATTCCCCCCAGTTCCCCCTCCCCCCTCCGAACAGGTGCCCCGACTGACCAGAGGAGGTGCTAGTGCAGCGATCAGGACACATGCCCACATCCGGCTTCCTACCCGGAGACACAGCAAATTGTGTCTGTAGGGATGCCCGACCAAGCCAGAGGTAACACGGGGATTTGAACTGGTAATCCCCATGTTGGTAGGCAACGGAATAGACCGCTACGCTACCCGGATGCCAACAAATCTTGTTAATAGTACATTTATTATGTTTTACTGTGATTAGGCCTATGAATCCCCTATACATTTTGATGAACATCAATTTAGAAAACATTAGGTTGTCACAGTGGCCCAGTGGTTAGTGCTATCGCCTCACAGCAAGAAGGTCCTGGGTTTGAACCCTGGTGTTGTCCAACCTTGGGGGTTGTCCCAAGTCATCCTTTGTATGGGGTTTGCATGTTCTCCCCATTTCTGCGGTGGGGTTTCTCTGGTTTCCCCCACCATCAAAAACACATGCATGTTAGCGTTAATACTCCTGTCTGTGCCCCTGACGGAGGCATGGCAAGACGAACTGGAGTTGGTCCCTGGGCACTGCATGGTGGCTGCCCACTGCTCTTAGCTACACTGCTAGGATGGGTTAAATGCAGAGAGGAAGTTCCCCATGGGGATTAATATAGGAAATGAACATGAAAAAAATATGGCTTTCATTCGTTATATTATGCATTTTCTACTTTTATTCATTCAGATTTGCCAGTCTCCATTCCTGCGCTACGCAGTGATGCACTTTTTACTGGCCTGTACGTCATGACCTTAGTACCTGTACAACCACATATTAACACCTTCTAGGTTACGGACAACACAGATATTACCAAGGTCATTGTAGACGTAGGTATGAAGGGCATCCATAAGGAGCAGTCTGAACTACTGAAAAGTGACTTTTTGCACTTGTTCTGCTCACTAAAGAGATCTGTGAGGCACATTTACGTGTCCCATCCCCTCATGTGGCCGCGGTGCCCACAGCGTCTCCTACATCACCCATTTCAATCTCAATTTCAATAAATAACTGTCCGCTCCTATCCGAATCAGAACTCTTGGATTAATAGCGACAATTGGCTGAGACTAAAAGAAAGGACTGCTGCTTTCAAAGCAGGCGATAAGGACCACTACAAGGAAGCCAGGTACACGCTGAGGAAAGGCATCAAGTCATCCAAAAAAACAATACTGGGATAAAATAGAACAGCATTACAAAGGCAGGGACTCTAGGCGCATGTGGCAGGGACTGCAAGGGATAACGGACTACAAACCCATGCCGGGCGGTTTTACCAACACCACCGCTTCGCTCCCGGATAACATGAACAGGTTCTATGTCCACTTTGAGTTTGACTCGGGACCACCAGACAATACACAGAACCTCATTGGGCACTCACTCAATGAGGTAACACATCAAGTGACAGAGGCTGATGTGGGTTAGGCTTTTAAATCTGTCAAAGTACACAAAGCTGCCGACCCAGATGGCATCCCGTGTTGTGTCCTGAAGACCTGTTCTAGTCAGCTATCAAATGTTTTTACAGAAATGTCATTTATTTATTTATTTTGGGATGCCCCCCCCCCCCTTTTTCTTCCCAACTGTATCCGGCCAATTACCCCGCTCTTCCGAGCCGTCCCAGTCGCTGCTCCACCCCCTCTGCCGATCCGGGGAGCGCTGCAGACTACCACATGCCTCCTCTGACACATGTGGAGTCGCCAGCCCCGCTTCTTTTCACCTGACAGTGAGGAGTTTCGCCAGGGGGACGTAGCGGGTGGGAGGATCACGCTATTCCCCCCAGTTCCCGCGCCCCCCCTGAACAGGTGCCCTGACCAACCAGAGGAGGCACTAGTGCAGCGACCAGGACACATACCCACATCTGGCTCCCCACTCGCAGACACGGCCAGTTGTGTCTGCAGGGATGCGCGTTTACAGATATTTTCAATCTGTCACTGTCACTATGCGTGCTTCCTAAAAGCTTTAAGAAAACCTTTATTGTGCCTGTACCCAACAAATGACCTGTATCCTGTCTTGATAAATACAGACATGTTGCTTTGACCTCAGTAATAATGAAAAGCTTTGACAATTTAGTTAAGACATAATAAATCTTAACATTCCTGCCAACCTTAATCTGCTGCAGTTTGCTTATCGTTCAGATAGGTTTGCGGAAGATGTTGTATCATTGGATTTGCATACTGTGTTAAAACACCTTGAAGGAAAAAACACATGTCAGAATGTTCATCATTGATTATAGCGCTGCCATAATAATACCATTGTACCATCTGTTAAAGGTTGGGGACCTCGGTCTTTGTAATTCCATCTGTAAGTGGTTATATGACCTATTAACAGGCAGACCTCAGACAATGAGAGCAGGTACCAGCTACTCACGTACCATAGTTCTCCACACAGGAGCACCACTGGGTTGTTGTCTTAGTCCCTTACTCTACAGTCTGTTCACACATGAATGTGTTGCCAGATATCATAACAGCATAGTGACATTCACAGATGACACCACACAGTAATTGGACTGATGGATTACAACAATGAAGATGCCTATAGGAAAGAGGTGAGGGACCTATCCATATGGTGTCAAGATAATAAACTCTCCCTAAATGTTGAGAAAACAAAGGAGATAGTCTTTGATTTTAAGAAGTCCAAAATGGTTCAGACACCAGTTTATATCAACAATTTCCCTGTTGAAATTGTGAAGCATTTTGGATTTTTAGGAATTTAGATCACAGATTCACTCTCCAGGTCTCTAAACATCAGTTGTGTCATTTAGAAGGCACAACAGAGATTTTCTGAGATGTCTGGAAGAGTCCAATGTCCATAAAAACCCTGGTCAGTTTCTACCAGACTACCATAGAGAGCATTCTTACTGGAAGCATACTGGTGTGGTTTGGCAACTTGACTGAACAGGACCACAGACAACTGAGAAGGATGGTAAAAATGGCTTCAGACGTCATAGGAACAGCACTGCCACAGCTTCAGGACATGTACACCCCCCGTAGCAGAAGGAAGGCCCTAAGTATCATGGAGGGCACCATCCACCCAGCACATGGTCTGATCTCCTCCTTCCCTCAGGACGCTTACAGAGCATCAGAGCTCCAACCAGCTGCATCAAAGACTGTTTTTACCCCAAGGGGGTCAGAATAATGAACAGTAGGCGCCTTGCATAACTTTCCTTTTTCTTTGTGGGATTTCTGATTTCTGTTATGTATTATTTCCTTATATATAGTTTTAAGGGCTGAGAGAGCCAGGGCATATGCATTTCATTGCAATTGAAGGTACACGGTACTTTTAATATGTAAATGACGAAGTGAACTTGAATTTGTGGCATCATTCATTAGTGGCCCAAATTCACACGTCTTCTTTCAGGCTAAATAGGCTGAGGCAAGATCATTGACTTAATTTATAGATATACAATTTACTGCCAATTTAGACCAATTAAACTGTCCATTGTTATGGATGCACTTTCTGTCTTTGCCTTTCGACCACAGTGGCACTATATCACATTGACTCAAAACATGGCGTACATATGGTTTCTAAACTGCGCAGAGGTACGCAGATTCTCGTGCCAAGTGTTTTTTTTTTTTTTCATAAATCTGAAACTGTATAAACGGCTGTATGCATATTTTGGAAGTCATTTTTATGCGTACGTGCCTTTGCATATTTAACCCCAGGATTTTGTTATTGTGTCAAGGATAGAGATGGAAATGTGCTGACAAGGGAGGAGAGTGTGTTGAGAAGGTGGAAGGAGTATTTTGAGGGGCTGATGAATGAAGAAAATGAGAGAGAGAGAAGGTTGGATGATGTGGGGATAGTGAATCAGGAAGTGCAGTGGATTAGCAAGGAGGAAGTGAGGGCAGCTATGAAGAGGATGAAGAGTGGAAAGGCCATTTATCCAGATGACATACCTGTGGAGGCATGGAGGTGTTTAGGAGAGATGGCAGTGGAGTTTTTAACAAGATTGTTTAACACAATCTTGGAAAGTGAGAGGATGCCTGGGGAGTGGAGAAGCAGCATACTGGTACTGATTTTCAATAACAAGGGCGAAGTGCAGAACTGTAGCAACTACAGAGGTATAAAGTTGATCAGCCACAGCAGGAAGATATGGGAAAGAGTAATAAAAGCTAGGTTAAGAGGAGAGTTGACGATTAGCGAGCAGCAGTATGATTTCATGCCATGAAAGAGCACCACAGATGTGATGTTTGCTTTGAGAGTGTTGATAGAGAAGTATAGAGAAGGCCAGAAGGAGTTGCATTGTGTCTTTGTGTATTTAGAGAAAGCATACGACAGGGTGCCGAGAGAGGAGGTGTGGTATTGTATGAGGAAGTTGGGAGTTGCAGAGAAGTATGAGGGAGGAGTGACAGTGAGGTGTGCAGTTAGAATGACAGATGGGTTCAAGGTGGGGGTGGGATTACATCAAGGATCGGCTCTGAGCCCTTTCTTGTTTGCAATGGTGATGGACAGGTTGACGGACGAGATCAGGCAGGAGTCTCCGTGGACGATGATGTTTGCGGATGACATTGTGATCTATAGCGAGAATAGGATGCAGGTTGAGGAGAACCTGGAGAGGTGGAGGTATGCACTGGAGAGAAGAGGAATGAAAGTCAGTAGGAACAAGACAAAATACCTATGCATGAATGAGAGGAAGGACTGGAATGGTGAGGATGCAAGGAGTAGAGGTGACGAAGGCATATGAGTTTAAATACTTGGGGTCAACTGTCCAAAGTAACGGGGAGTGCAGAAGAGAGTGTAGGCAGGGTGGAGAAGAGTGTCAGGAGTGATTTGTGACAGGAGGGTACCAGCCAGAGTTAAAGAGAAGGTTTACAAGATGGCTGTGAGACCAGCTATGTTGTATGGTCTGGAGACAGTGGCACTGACAAAAAGACAGGAGGTGGAGCTGGAGGTGGCAGAGTTGAAGATGCTAAGATTTCCATTGGGAGTGACGAAGAAGGACAGGATTAGGAATGAGTATAGTATTACAGGGACAGCTCAGGTTGGACGGTTTGGAGACAAAGCAAGAGAGGCAAGATTGAGATGGTTTGGACATGTGTGGAGGAGAGATGCTGGGTATATTGGGAGAAGGATGCTGAATATGGAGCTGACAGAGAAGAGGAGAAGAGGAAGGCCAAAGAGGAGGTTTATGGATGTGGTGAGGGAGGACATGCAGGTGGCTGGTGTGACAGAGGAAGATGCAGAGGACAGGAAGAGATGGAAACAGATGATCTGCTGTGGCGCCCCCTAACGGGAGCAGCCGGGAGTAGTACTATTAGTAGCAGATGATGTTATCGCGTGGATGGCAAAACAAAGGAGCTTTTAGAAAATATGATTGTAAAGTTACCGAGGCTCCAGCCCTCTCCTGGTTTGCGCATGCCTAGCAGCAGCAGCATATTTCTGTTGTTTTGGCATTTCATGTGGACAAGAAACTTTTCAAAACTGAAGGCAAATCAACACGAAAACAAGCCTTTTCCAGTTTCTGCGGAAAGTGCGGACGCCGCTTTACTCAGATTCACATTTTGACTTTTTCACATTCCAAACAAAACACACTTGTGCCACCATTTCCATCGGTTTTATCTTTTTTGTTTTTATTTTACACAACATAACAACACGGTACATGTTGTTGTTTTCTGTACAGAAGCTTTCCAGGAGCGCGTGACGGGCGCGGGCAGTCTCGCAGCGGCGCCGCCGAAAAGCTCGCTCGCGTGGTTTTATTATTATACTCCTTTTTTATTCTTTCAGTCTCCCTTTAAAAAATATCAACTTCGTCAGAGGTCCGATAATGAGTCTTCCTCATCGCTTGTTGCTGTTTGTCTTATTGTGTCTCAGTTTGTGACCGTCTCCGCGTCGAGAGAAGTCCCGTCTTGCTCGGTAAGAAAGGCGGTGTGTGAACTCTCTCAGTTTCACTCCTCCGTCCCAATCGCTTGTCCGCCGAGCGCCCCCGCGGTCTCCATCCCGGCGGGTTTCCGGCAGAAAGACGGACTGAACGAGTGGTAGCGCAAAAGAAGGCACCGACTGCTATTCTCTTGCCACGGTTGAAAACGCACACACGCAACACAACACACACGCACACGTTGGGGGCGTGTGTGTGTAGGTAAAATGGTGTGCTTGTTCAGGGTCGTCACTCGCTACTTCTTTTACTTCCCTTTCTCTGTGTGTGGTGCTTCCGGAAGGAGCGAATGTGAGTTGGGAAAGCGCGTGGCCCCCGCCATCTTGGTTTTTGTGCTATAAAGTGGACGCAAGAAGACACCTACAAGGCAAAACACCCACTCACCGAACAACCGACTGGGAAAACGAAAAACTTTGGGGTATTTGTTGTGGTGAAAGTGGTAACTGAAAAAAAAAAATGGCGGTTAAAAAATTATGACAAAAACACACATTTGAAAGATGTCCACACGTTCTTGTATTCACACACACACACGTACTAACGCACAACTAGCCGAAGTTGCAGTTATTCACACACGCCCCGTCGTGCAGCTACGAAACAAAATGTTCAAATCAACAGGAGCACAAATACACACTCGGTCAGTTTCTTCGCAAACACACGGCGCATCAAAACACACGTACACACACCGACAGTGTCTCATGCACCTTGGAACAAATGTTGGAAAGTAACGCACACGCACACATGCACGCGCAGCCCCGGAGAACCCACACTCACGCCTACAAACAACGATAACAAATAAACGTGGAACACAGCCGGTGAGGTCGTTTCAGACGGTGCTCTCCAGGATCCAGTCAGACCCGCACCGCCCTTTGTTACACTCCTCCCCTTCCTCCTTAGGGATTAGCATACCACTCATGGATTGGCTCCGTTTGTTCCGCATCATGCGTCCTAATTTGGGCGGCCCTCCGCCCTGTTGGGAGGGGCAAGGAGTCTTTGAGCCTTCCTCGCTAAGCGAGTACCTCCTGGCCTTGCCCCTCCCTCCCTCCTCCGTGGGGAGAGTCTGGTACTTGGCGGTGACGCGGGGAGCACGACGCAGGATGGGGGTGTCTTTAAACCGCAGTGAGGGGTGGGGGCTCGGAGAGGGCGTGTGGCTGGAGAACGGGGGAGGGAAGGGAGGTGGCGGCTGGTTGAGCGAGGTGGAGTTGTTGCGGTTGGTGTTGAGGTGTTCCAGGGGAACGATGGAGGACATGTGCGCAGAGGAGGCGGCAGAGGGCGAGCGAGGCAAGGGGGAGATGGTGCTGTCCGGGGTGGCTGTGGCTGAAGAGGAAGAGGAGGCATTGGCACCTGCGGGGCCGGGCTTAATGGGAGTGGGTTTTCTCTTGGGCTTGCCCAGTGAGCCGGTGGCGGCCGACGACGCGGCGCTGACCGACCGCTCGCCACCTGCTGATGAAAGAGCTCTTTCTCCTACCGCTGAGCCTCTCTCTCGCGACCCTCTCTCCCCTGCCACTTTTTCCCTATCCCCGATGGCGGCTTCGAAGCCTGCGGTCGGGCCGCTCGCCGCCCAGGGCTTGCTGAGGACTGACGTCGCCGTGGAGCAATCAGGCAGCGAAATATCGGAGGAGTTGGTCATGGTGTCCTGCCTCCCCCCTCCACCTTCTCCGCCCCTCTTCTTCCCGCCCCCTGAGAGGTCGTCCAATCCGAGCACACCGTGTTTTGACGCACTCGGAGTCACAGTGCATCCCTGCGACTGCTGCTGTCCATTGGTCTGCGAGTGGACGTTGGTCATCGCCATGGAAACCCCTTTTCCACCCTCACCTTGGTTACACACCTGAGGAACAAAAGAGAAAGAGAGGTTTCGATTGTTTGTCCATATTGCTTTTGAAAACACACTCCACCTCTATATAATGGTTAGGATGGAGTTCTTGGGGGGGTGGGGGGGGGGGGCGATGTACAGATGAAGATTAAAAATAAAGCTAAAAATGAGAATTCACTCATTCATCATCAGCCGCTTCTCCGGGGTCGGGTCGCGGTGGCAGCAAGCTAAGTAGGGCACATCCTCCAGCTCCTCCTGGGGGATCCCAAGACATTGCCAGGCCAGATTGGACATGTAGTCCCTCCAGCGAGTTCTGGGTCTACTCGGGGTCTCTTCCCAGTTGGACCTGCCTGGTAAACCTCCAAAGGAAGGCGCCCAGGAGGCATCCTCATCAGATGCCTGAACCACCTCAACTGGCTCCTTTCGACGCGAAGGAGCAGCGGCTCTACTCCGAGCTCCCTCCGGATGTCTGAGCTCCTCACCCTATCTCTAAGGCTGAGCCCAGACACCCTACGGAGGAAACTCATTTCAGCCGCTTGTATTTGTGATCTCACCCTTTCAGTCACCACCCAAAGCTCATGACCATAGGTGAGGGTTTGGAACGAAGATTGACTGGTAAATTGAGAGCTTTGCCTTCCGGCTCAGCTCCCTCTTCACCACAACGGTGCGGTACAACGTCCACATTACTGCTGATGCTGCACCAATCCGACCAAATCCAAAAACGAGAATATATTGTCAAATATCTGAACTTGTCCTTCTTTAACTTAAACCTCGCTTTCATGGCCGGAGTGGATAGACAGATGGCAGACGGCAACAAAATAGATATACATTGACAAACAGACAGTGGCTAGATGAATACATAGACTTACGTAAACACAGACAGACAGACACAGATAGATAGACGATGGACAGACATATGAAGAGACAGACAGACTGGTAGGTGGACAGACAGACAGTCACACGCACCTTGTATCGTATCATCAGTATGATGATGAACACGAGCACCGAGGCCACTATTATCCCTCCGATGATGATGATCATGGTGCCACCGAGGAACTGGGACTGCATGAAGTGACACCTCATGTACTCGGACTCGGTGGAGAACTGCACACAGCCGACCACGCGCGTCGCCGTCAGCGAGGTGATGGCGTCGTCGTAGATGGCCAGCACGCAAAGGTCGTACTGCGTTCCCGCCGCCAGGTTGTTGACCAGGAAGTTCTTGCTGGTGGGCGGGATCATTCTGTGGAGGGAGAGGATGGGCAAGATGGAGATGGGGTCGGGAGGGAAAGATGGACGTTAATATTCTCTGAGAATGGACAGACCGGACTCGGACACCTTCCGTGAAGCTGGTACACAAATGAAAAACCGGACAACCTCATTCAAAACAAACCAAAGCCTCCAATATGGTTTGGATATGGTTGTGAGCAACACAAAGGACACACAATACGTAGTAAACGGGTGTTATAATACCTGCAGAAAAACCAGAATGTTCCTTTAACTGTGCTCTAACCTCGGTCTTAATGCCCTACGACAGTAATGTGGGTTAATGTTATGAAGTGCCGTGCTAAATGATAAATTCCTCGTTGCAGTAATGAATACATTATAATGAGAGAGGAGCTCGACAGGTACAGAGCTGTACCCAGGCCTGAAACCTCAGCACTTTTATAATGCAGCGGCCCAGAGCCGGCTTACTAATGGCAGCTGTAGGAGCACAGAAGACAACAACACTGACCGAATAAAGGATAAAAGAAAACATGGAAAAGAGGAAGAAAGCCACTTTATTTTGTCATTGTACAGCTTACAGTGACACATGTTCTGTACATGTAACCCGTCCTGTTGGATAGGAGCAGCGGGCAGCTGCAGCACCCAGGGACCAGCTCCAGCTCTTCTTTCCATTGCCTTGCTCAGGGGCACAGGCAGGAGTATCAACCCTAACGTGCGTGTCTTTTTGATGGCGGGAGGAAACTGGGGGCCCACGCAGACACGGGGAGAACATGAAAACTCCACACAGAAACGGCCTGGGGTTCGAACCCGGCACCTTCTTGCTGTCAGGCAACAGTGCTGACTGTTGCATTGCTGTAAAGCGCCTTGAGGAAATGTTGTAGTTTGTGATACTGGTTTATACACACAGAATTAACTCGACTTGACTTAACCACCGAGCCGCCTGAGTAAGGATTAAATATGGGTAAATATTTCAGAAATCAAGCAAGAAATGGGAAAACAAGTCATCAGGTACAACATGAACAACAGTGAGTTTATGTCTGGCGGTTTTGTTTATTTACACCGGGTCCAGAAGGGTTTCAGTTGTATGAAATACTGGTGTGTTTAGCATTCAGCTCGGCCTTGGAAAGCGGTACTTGTTCGTTTTGGATTTCCGTCGGTCACGTTGTAATTCTTCACCTGACACTCGCCACGTTTTGGGAATAGCGGTGCACAACGTTCGTCCTTCACTTTTCCAAAAATAGCTTGTCAGCTTTTCTCAAGTTTCCCATTAAAATGCTAATCGGATTCCTCATTAAAATCAAAGCCAGGGTGCAGCTCGAAGCTTGTGGCCGGCCCGGTGTTCCGAGGGAGGGCCGGCCGGCCGGGCCGGGTTCTAATCCAGGCTGGAATTAGTGGTGGGTGAAGGTTAAGAAGAGGGGCTCTGCAGGGAAAGGTTAGCGGATGAGTGTAAGTCACTAAAGTGCCCCCGCTGTGTGTGTGCGTGTGCGTTTGGTATAGTGTGAGCATTTAAATGGCCGAAGTGGACTAATGAGACTGTGGACGTTCTGACCCTGACTATTCTCCTCTCTGCCCCTCTCAATGTTTCCATCGTTACAGTGATGAACCCCGGCCACAGGAGTCTCTCTCTCACACACACACACGCTGTGGATGGATGGATGGATGGATGGTGTGTGTGTGCGACTATATATGTGGTTTTAATTATTCAGTTATTTTCTTATTTGACCCTGAATGCTTTCAGTGCTGCTTCTTTGATGATTTCATTATTATTGCGGTGAGCTTTCCCTGCTACACACACACACACACACACACAGACACACACACACGGGAAATCAAATCAATACGTGCACTGACATAAGCACGCTTGCGAGTGTAAACAGCCAGTCACACTTGCAGCAACACACGTCCCATTTACAGGGTGTCATCTGCATAAGTGCCTGTACACTAAACTGTCAGAAATTAAACCTATTAAATACTTTAACCATTTATGGCTGAGATATTACTATTATTATTATTATTAATAACCCCTAATTGGATAATATAATAACTCCCTAACTTATATAATATTTTATATATATAACTTAGTTAAAAGAAACACTCAACGGTAGGGAAAGTGCTCAACAAATAAGGAGCAAAATAATCCAGTGAGTCAAGGAAATCCTTTACGAGACAGTACAAGCCTGTTTCATGCTATAAGCAACCGTCAGCTGTCAGTAAAAAAGTTTTAATACAGTTTAATAAAGTTTTTTCCTGTATCTGTGTTGATATTCCGCTCATCATTGGTTGAGCACTTATAACACCATTGTCTGTTTCGGAAAAAAACGTTATATATATATATATATATTGAATAATAATAACTTCCTAATGGGAGCAGCCAAAAGTAATAATAGTAATAGTAGATTATTATTACAATAATTATTTTTTATTTTTTCTAACGTTATCAATGTCGCGTGAGAACGGCGTTGTAAAAAGTACTTGAACTTGCATTAGATTAAATTGAAGTTTTTAAAGTTTCCTATGAGAAACGTCAAACATTTTGGGCAACTCATACATATCTGTCTGAAAACCCAGCGAGAGGAAAGTCTGTCTGTGACTGATGGTTTGAAAAACAAACCTGACAGATGGATTTCAGAAGTGTGAGGATGCCGAGGAAACGGGATGTTTTTCAGTCTTTCCATCTGTAGTGGGAAGCTGCACCGTATACCCTATACCAGTGTTTCTCAACCGGGGGTCCGCGGACCCCTGGTGTAATTGCAAGGGGTCCGTGAAAATAAAATATCTTTAAAAAAAAAAGATCCTATGACATTTATAGAAATAGGATTATTTCACTCAAATGTGACTGAGACCCTTATCTACCTAAACTATAAAGGGTAACAGGACTTTTTTCTCTAATTACATCTGTTTCACAAGTGTAATTTATTGTATTTTAATAAGAGATCTCGCTCCCGTTTGCATTGTTAAAAGTTACTGCATAAAAATGCTGTTGTTACATATATCTGAAAGTTACTGAATACATATTCTGTTTTGTTACATATATCTGAAAGTTACTGAATGCATATTCTGTTTTGTTACATATATCTGAAAGTTACTGAATACATATTCTGTTTTGTTACATATATCTGAAAGTTACTGCATAAGAATTCTGTTTTGTTAACTATATCTAAGGTACAACTGAAAGCTCTTATTTTTGCCCCAAAGAGTGAATAAATGCTATAATGCAATTTAAAATGCAGTTTCTGCTGTTTCTACAAATTGCAACCCCCCTCCCCCAAGATCAGGTGGAGGGGTCCTCAGGGTAGATCAACCACTGCCCTATAAGATGAAGTGAAAAGGCCGTGCAGCTGATTTCTATCTCGCACATCTGCAGCTGGCACACACAACATCTGGTCCCAGTGATTTATCTTAATATTGTAATTAAATGGGCGTCATTCAAGTCTGATGTTTGTCCTGTCTGGAAGAGGTTTACTCCAGCCAAACAATCTGAAAGTACTTCATTATTCACCAAAAAACAAACAAACAAAAAGTCATACTGCAGGTGTCCGGGTGGCATGGCGGTCTGTTCCGTTGCCTACCAACACGGGGATCGCCGGTTCGAATCCCCGTGTTGCCTCCGGCTTGGTCGGGCGTCCCTACAGACACAATTGGCCGTGTCTGCCGGTGAGAAACCGGATGTGTGTGCCCTGGTAGCCGCACTAGCGCCTCCTCTGGTCAGTTGGGGCACAGGGGACTAGGGGGAATAGTGTGAACCTCCCACGCAGTACTTCCCCCTGGTGAAACTCCTCACTGTCAGGTGAAAAGAAGCGGCTGGTGACTCCACATGTATGGGAGGAGGCATGTGGTAGTCTGCAGCCCTCCCCGGATCGGCAGAGGGGGTGGAGCAGCGACCGGTACGGCTCAGAAGAGTGGGGCAATTGGCCGGGTACAATTGGGGAGAAAAGGGGGGGGGCATGCTGCCTGGCAACAGTACAAATCTACAAATGGTAGTCTTGAGGGAGGCGTCAGTAATACAGGCATGTGTGTGTGTATTGTGCTGTACTGATGGCAGCTCAGACCTTACAAACCACATTAACAAAAAAACCAAACGGACAAGAGAAGCAGGTCCTGGTTGCTGTGGCGGTGTGAACCGCGAGCACCAGCGGCTGCTCTTCGTCTCCGTTGGCGGTCCAGAGTCAGCGTTTACAACCCCGGCGCAGTCAGCTAATAACCAGAGCAGACCAGTTTGTGTGTGAATTACCACCATAATGACGCTCCATCCATTTCTCTCCCCCGAAACCTCTCCCCCCGAACAAACTCTCCACGCCAGACGCTGCTGGACACACACCAGTCTGGGATGACTGTTCACAAGCCATCCCGTTCCCTCTGGGGTTTGTTTGTTTTGTCACTTTAGCACAAAGGAATTTAAATTTCACAGCGAGTTTTTGTTCTCCATTTGAAATGCAAGCTGCGGCAATTCCTAATTCAAGGAGGCGGATTCACAGCAGGGTACTGACGGCGCGTTTCTGTCTGCGTTCTGGCAAATTCACCAAGTACGGTGTTGAGTTTTTTCACACACATACGACACCTCGTCGATAACTACGAGAGCTGTGAGCGTGGTGATGTCAGCCGGGCCGGCTCGGTGACGTCCGCCGGGCCGGCTCAGTCAGCGTGGTGAAGTCCGCAGGGCCGGCTCAGTCAGCGTGGTGAAGTCCGCCGGGCCGGCTCAGTCAGCGTGGTGATGTCAGCCGGGCCGGCTCGGTGACGTCCGCCGGGCCGGCTCAGTCCGCGTGGTGAAGTCAGCCGGGCCGGCTCAGTCAGCGTGGTGATGTCAGCCGGGCCGGCTCAGTCAGCGTGGTGATGTCAGCCGGGCCGGCTCAGTCCGCGTGGTGAAGTCCGCCGGGCCGGCTCAGTCAGCGTGGTGAAGTCCGCCGGGCCGGCTCAGTCAGCGTGGTGATGTCAGCCGGGCCGGCTCGGTGACGTCCGCCGGGCTGGCTCAGTCAGCGTGGTGATGTCAGCCGGGCCGGCTCAGTCAGCGTGGTGAAGTCCGCCGGGCCGGCTCGGTGAAGTCCGCCGGGCCGGCTCATTCGGCACTGATCATTTGTGTGTCTCGGCTGAGTCTTGCTGCCAGTACTTCAAATCCTACAGTGGGCCGATGATTGCTGAGATCATTACACTAATCTATCTGCAGCACTCTGCCAAGCCCCCCACCCAGCAGGGGGGGGGGTGTGCGCGCAATACTGTTTGCGTGTCGTGCATCGGCATGTTGGCAAGTCACGTTTTAGATGTGTGTTTGCACGTCCTTGTGTGTGTGTACATTGTGCACGTCTGCATGCGTGTTTGTACATCCTTGTGTTTGCCTGTTCTTGTGTGTGCAAGTGTCTGGCTGTTATTACAAAAAGAGTGTGTGAGGGATAATTTGTTTCTGTAAAAAAAATAATAAAAAAAAGGGTGGTGTACACATTGTGTGAGTGTGTGGGTACGACTGTTTTTGGGTGAGAATGCACATCCCTCTGTGCATGCTCTTCAGTCTGTGTGTGTGTGCTCCCACTTATGAGAGGATGCATATTTGCTTGTTACACCAGTCGTCGCCCCCCCCCCACACCAGCCTCATCCTCTCTGTGGCTTGTCTTGTCGCTCACATCTGGCATTCTGCCAGTTCCCATCACCGACAGCAGTAAACCAAGCGTTTAGACCAGCAGCCGCCCCCTTAACCCATTGTGTGCCTCTGAGCAGAGTTGTAAAAACCAGATCCAGAAAGTAAATGTCCAAACCGTGTATTTGCTCCAACCATGTTACTAAACCAGATGATTTCATTAGCTAGTTTCCCCTACCTAGTTGAGGAGTGGTGTTAACTAGACTAGCTTTTACACCTCTGCCTCTGAGAGAGAGTGTGTGTGTCCCCCTTTTTTCTCCTCAATTGTATCTGGCCAACTATCCAACATTTCCGAGCCGTCCCGGTCGCTGCTCCACCCCCTCTGCTGATCCGGGGAGGGCTGCAGACTACCGCATGCCTCCGCAGATACATGTGGACTCACCAGCCGCTTCTTTTCCCCTGACAGTGAGGAGTTTCACCATGGAGATGTAGGGCGTGGGAGGATCACGCTATTCCCTCCAGTTACCCCTCACCCCCAGAACAGGCGCCCCGACTGACCAGAGGAGGTGCTAGTGCAGCGACCCGGACACATACCCACACCCGGCTTCCCACTCGCAGACACAGCCAATTGTGTCTGTAGGGACACCAAGCCGGAGGTAACACGGGTATTCGAACCGGCGATCCCCGTATTGGTAGGCAACGGAATAGACCGCTATGCTACCCGGACGGTGTGTGTGTGTGTTTTAATCAGCCTCTAATCTTTTTTTTTTTTTAATACAGGGGTCAGGACAAAGCCAGGAGGCCAAAATGATCTCTTAGTTGTTCTTTGTCTTTCATTGTTTCAGTGCTGAGATCATTCTCCTCTGATATCAGATTGTCCCCTTTCAGGCCTTTAACTTGACTAACTACTGTAGAAACTCCACAAGCAACAAATGTGCCCTATTCCAGAAGGAAAAGGCATTGAACTGGCAAAGATCCTACCAGTACTCCTGGGTCAAGTTAAACACGTGTAATTGCGAATGAGGGCTGAATTAATACAAGTGTATCCCGTGCTCAGTTGCCCCCTCCCTCGGCCCTCTTGTCGCCCTCGGGAGGTCAGAGCTGTGTCGACCTGCATCAGGGTCCTTGGGGACTCGACTGGACAGGTTCCAACCTCCAGTGTTTCAGTGATACCCTCTATTCTTGGCTTGCAAGTGGTGAAAACACTGATTTAGTATTCATATATTTCACCTAAACGTTTGGATAAAAATACATATTTCATAAATTCTGCCGCGGCACAGGATACGCAGACATCATAGTAAAGCTGTTGTTCACACTGGTTCTAATTACGACTATTAGCGGCTGATTGATCAGTGTGGGGGAGCCGAGGCACACGGCAGCCAAGTCAGATCCACACAGCCACTGTTTACTGACATAGTCCAAGTGTGGGAATGAATATTGATTTTGTATTTACACTTTGTTAATGTATTTATTTGGTGTATTAGTTAACTGCAGATGCCCCAGTCTACAGTAGCAAATGCTCAATAGCAAAAGAGGTTCTTTTTCATTGTTGCAGAGTGGCTGAATGGTGGAGCAGCCAGCATCTCTTTCTGTTTGCGTCAGTGTTAAATGATAATTGGCCATGTTTCCCTTTGAAGTAATTCCGATGTTCACACTTTATTTTCCCCCAAATTGATGTTTTTTGCTAAACCAAAAATAAAAATCAAACTACTCACACAGCTAGGAGCACTACCGGAGATGTTTAGGACTGAAGGCCTTAAGAAAAGATACACACACATTGATGAATAAAATATTTACCTTGTGTTCTAATGTCTTTTGCGTTTTAAGGACCCCTCATACATTAAATATCTCTAGATATACTTTTATTAATCCCCTTGGGGAAATTCATTTTCTGCATTTAACCCATCCTAACTGTGTAGCCAGGAGCAGTGGGCAGCTGCAGCGCCATGGGACCAACTCCAGTTCTTGTTTCCATTGCCTTGGTCAGGGGCACAGATAGGAGTATTAACCCTACCATGCATGTCTTTTTGATGGTGGGAGGAAACCAGAGCACCTGGTGAAAACTCGGTGAGAACATGCAAACTCCACACAGAAAGGACCTGGGACATACTCGGGTTTGAATCCAGGACCTTCTTGCTGTGAGGCAACCAACAGCTCGGGTCTTCTACTGGAGGCCTGGTAGTTTAAAGGTTCTGTGCAGTATCTTAGCTGTTCCTAGGACTGCACTCTTCTGTACAGAGGCCTCAGATGTTGTTCTTGGAATCTGCTGGACCCACTCTCCCAGTTTGGGGGTCACAGTCCCTAGTGCTGCTGTTACCACTGGGACTACTGTGGAATTAACCTTCCACAGTTCTTCCCTCAGGCCCTTGGTATTTCTCTAGCTTCTCGTGCACTTTCTTCTTGATGTTGCTGTCTCTCCGGATTGCTACATCAGTCATTACGGCTGTCTTCTGTTCCTTGTCGACCACCACAATGTCTGGTTGGTTAGCCAGTACCTGCTTGTCAGTCTGGAACTTGAAGTCCCACAGGATCTTAGCTCTGCCATTCTTAACCACCTTTGGCAGTGTCTCCCATTTGGACTTGGGGACTTCCAGTTTGTATTCAGCATGGATGACCCTGCACACTATCCCAGCCACTTATGCCTTTCAGTGTACGCTTTCCCAGCTAGCATTTTACACCCTGCTACTAAGTGTTGGACTGTCTCAGGAGTGTTTTTGCACAGCCTGCATCTTGGATCTTGTTTGGTATGGTAGACCCCTGCCTCAACCGATCTGGTCCTGAGTGCCTGTTCTTGTGCTGCTAAGATCATAGCCTCTGTGCTATCCTTCAGTCCAGCCTTTTCTAGCCACTGGTAGGACTTCTCTATCAGCCACGTCTTCTATCTGTTGATGGTACAATGATACATCCCATGGAGGGGCTTAGTCTTCCATGATACTTCCTCTTTTCTTCCTCCCTACTCTGTCTTCTGCTGCCTGACGTACTCACTCAGCAGTTTGTTCTGGGGGTGCCTCTTTCTGATGCACTCGTGGATGTTCCTGGTTTCATCCTGGATAATGGCTCTGACACTCACTGACCCTCGGCCCCCATCTTTTCGCTTATCGTGCAGTCTCAGGTTGCTGGACTTCGGGTGGAACCCCCCCCCCTCTCTCTCTCTCTCTCTCTCTATATATATATATATATATATATATATATATATATAGTGGAGAGTGGGGAATAAAGATAAAGCTTAGCGGGATGGCAAATTATGTCTTTGTGTTTGGAATATACACACAGATAGATAGGCAGAAACACAGATATAAATATACATATAGTCACAGATATATTTATAAATATACATTAAATTGTGGTTGGTACTGTTAGTTCCCCCCTGCTGTGTTATTGCTGATGTCATGGTTAAAATGCCTAACACAGCATCTTGCAGAGCACTGTGCTAATGGATCTGAGCTGCTCAGGAAGAGAAAAAAACCCTGCATCAGTTTTAAGACCAATCTAAATGTCTGTTTTACTGTGACTCCTTTTTCATATAAACCTCCAACATTCAGTCAAGATGGAGGTGGAACATAGGAGTTTTCTCTACTGTCTCAACCCTCATCACTCTGTATTCTTTTTTCTTCTTCTTTCGGCTTGTTCCCTGTTTTTCAGGGGTCAGTACAGTGAATTTTACTGTTTCCATTGGTACCATGTGAGGGCACAGCACCAATGGCGGCCATTGTTAACCCGGGCCTCAACCGATCCGGTATGGTCTTGTCAATCCGCATACTGATTTGGCAAAATTTTACATCAGATGCCCTTCCTGACACAACCACTAACCCTATGGACGGGGGCACAGGTAAAGCGTTGGATGCCATCCCAGTAATCATGGACTTGCGCCCATGCCTGTCGCATTTCCACACGAGTCTATATTGATATGCTCAAAATTAAAATAATTAAATGAGCTCTCCATCACGGTTGTGATGCTGCGCATAACGCAGCTTCATCTACTCACGTTTTAACAGAGAACATACAGAATGGATATGGTGAAGGAGAGGTCCTCTAGTTCTTAAAGCTCAGCAAGCAAAGGCTTAACATCTCCACATTTTATATTAAAGTATTACTCCTTACACAAAATAATTGAAAAGAAAAACAGAATTCCATTTCCACTCAAAATAATTATGGTTTACAACCTCGTCTTTCTATTCAAAAGCTATTTTTGTGGAAGAGTCTTTATAGGGTTCATGTCAAATTACTGCAAAAAAAGGTGCATGTTAGAAAAAAATAGAGGGCACCCACACTCATTAGAGGCCTCATTTAACCTTTAAAATGTTCACACAGTTTTGTTTTGACACACCCATGGACTTTTTTAGTGCTCAACTTTGTCTCAGAGAAGATGTAAAGCCTGGGTAACTTCTAAATTCACACACCAGCTGGCTAACGTTAGCGTCTTTGTAAACCTGGGTGACTGTTGGTTGCAACGGGTGGACAGTAGATGTCGGGGGAAGGAGTTACAAATAACCATCAGGCTTTGCTGCTTCCTGTCAGACAAACCCAAGGGCTACAAAATTCCATGAGGGTGTGGGAACAAATTTGATGCCAAAGAACATTTTATGAGCGAGACCCCAGGATCCTTTTTAGTGCTTACTTCAGTACAAATACACCAAATAGGATGGATGCTAAAGTGTTCCAGAAGTTTCTGTATCTCTAGCAAGCCAGAGTCTCCCTCCTCCCTTCCATCCTTGTTTTACCAGGTCTCATTATTTCACTTTAGCCTGGTCATCTCTCTCTTCTTAATGGATCGATGTGAATCTCTCCCCTTTCTCCCTTCTGATTGCACTCCTTCAGTTAAGCTGAGTCACTTAAATTCATCCGTAATGATTTAGCTGTTTCCTTAAAGCTTTGTGTACATGTTTAAAACCTTGATTTTTAAAGATTACACTGGCACGTTCCATTTTCTCTCGATCTATCTTTTGCCCTCATTTTATTTCTTTTGGTTTTTCGACATAATGTCCCTGACTTTGTCTTTGCTCTTTCATTGAGAGATTTTGAGAGAGATTTTGAGATGCTTTATTGATCCCTGTAGGGAAATTCCTCTCTGCATTTAACCCATCCTAGCTGTGTAGCTACGAGCAGTGGGCAGCTGCCGTGCAGCACCCGGGGACATGCATGTCTTTTTGATGGTGGGGGAAACCGGAGCACCAGGAGAAAACCCACCGCAGACACAGGGAGAACCTGCAAACTCCACACCGAAAGGAACTGGGATGACCCCCAAGGTTGGACTACCCTGGGTTTCGAACCCAGGACCTTCTTGCTGTGAGGCGACAGCGCTAACCACTGCGCCACCATGCCGATCTTTCTTTAGCTCGCATGCCTTCATTCCTTCCTGTTGTTTGGCTGGACCGGCCAGCGGGGCCAGCCCTACACCCGTGACTGTCTGTCGGTGATCATGTTTAGAGTGGCTGAGTGAGCAAGTTACACTATTGGGCCGCTGGATCAGATGACCAACGACGTCGCTGCTAAACACAGAAGTGGCAGTTTCCCTATTGGCTGATGGTCTTTCGAATTGAATCGGTGCAGCGCTAACGAATGGAATATGTTGCTGCTCCTGGATACTACCGAACCAATAAGAGTGGAACACTTAACAACAAATATCACTGGGGACCACTACAGAAAATTAAAGATGAACATTTAATATTCACATTATAGACATTACCACCGACTGTCCCGGTAACCAACAGGCCACAACAATGGCCATACACGGTCCAGTCATAAACCTGGTGTTTGTTCACACCTTTGCTGCATGTATTCTTTCCTTCCTTCCTTGTTTTACTAGGTCTCTTTCCTCCACTAAAATAAGTCACCTACATCTCTCTGTAATGGCATGGCTGTCACCTTCTCTTCTTTGTTCCGTCCTTCCTCCTCCTCACTCCTCTAGTTTAGCTGACTCACTTAAAATGATTCTTAATGATTGTCTTGTGCCCTTTACATTTGATGTTTACAAGCACAATTTCAACAGCGGCACTGATGTGTCATTCTCTCTCTCTCACATGCACACTCTTTTTTCATTTTTCTGTGTTCTGTTCTTCATGTCTTCCTTTTTTATTGCTGCATCTCCTTCCTTCCTTCCTTGTTTAGCCGAGTCATCTAAATCTCTCCTTAATGCTGTGCTTCAGTCGACTTCCAAAACCCTGTAGGCCACTTAGAGCGCTGGCACTGTTATGCTTGCCTCACAGTGTTTATGACACCATAAAAGAAGAATTGCAGCGTTACAACAGGATAAAGGCAGATATTTTTTTTTACCCTTTAAGCACAGCTGAACTAGGTGTTATACCCGGGCCGCAGGGACCACTGGCAAGACGGAAGCATCCCCCGCCCCCCGGTGTATACATTATAAAAACTCGAGACTCATCCCCCACTCCTCGTATGGCTCATAAAAAAGTTCATAACACAATTTGCTCAGTGCCTTTTTTTTCTTTTTGGACAAATGGCAACAAGCCCCCATGGCTTACCGGATCTACTGGAGGGGAAAATGACCTCCAAATGAACAAAGAATCATAATCAAACAATGGGAAGAAGAGATGAGAACCTGGATGAGGACAAACAGAGGGATGGATAGTTTTGTGTGTGTGTGTGTGTGTGTGTGAATCCTGTACCACTGATTATTCTGGAGATCATGCTTAGACTGAGGGATTTGCTTTGCATAAAGAGTGAAAATATGAATAATTTTCCTACATTGGGCTGCTCAGACAAATCAAATTCAGCCCATCAATATTACAAAAGCTGCTTCATTCTGTGAACCTGAGTAAACAGAGAAATGAGAGTGAGTCAGATAATGATATGTGGGTCTTCCGTACAACATGTCTCTTTAAACCAGATAATTGTGCCACCACACTGATGAGAAGCCATGGATGCCAGTCACACACAAACAAGTAAATGTGGTGACATTTAGAAAAATTTACTCTGATAGAAAGTTATGGATGCCTGTTTTACACACACACACACACATATATATATATATAAGGTACTCGATTCATAAAACTGATTATTTATTTTTATCCCCCCCCCCCTTCTCCCCAATTGTAATTGGCCAAACACTCCAGTGTTCCGAGCCGTCCTGGTCGCTGCTCCACCCCCTCTGCTGATCGGGGGAGGGCCGCAGACTAGTCGCCAGCCGCTTTTTTTCACCTGACAGTGAGGAGTTTCACCAGGGGGACGTAGCGTGTGGGAGGATCACGCTATTCCCCCAAATTCCCCCTCCCCCCTTAACAGGCGCCCCAGTCGACCAGAGGAGGCGCTAGTGGAGCGACCAGGACACATACCCACATCTGGCTTCCCACCTGCAGATACGGCCATTGTGTCTGCAGGGATGCCCGACCAAGCCGGAGGCAACACGGGGATTCGAACCGGCGATCCCCGTGTTGGTAGGCAACGAAATATACCGCTATGCTATCCGGACGCCCCCATAAAACTGATTGTGAGCTAAGACAATGTTTGACTTGTCCCCCTTTCTTCATCCTTTCCTCCATTTTTTTCTTCTTCGTTGAGAAATTCAGATGGCACATTGATCGGTTTCTCCCTTCATCTATTTTTGAAATTCATTTTAATTTCATACTTGTGGACATGATTCAGCTGCAGATCTATTCATCTTTGAGGTGAAGTCGAGATTCAAAATTTATTCCCAGTATGTGCAGGGACTGCTGACGGGACGAGACCTCGAAAAGGAGCGAGTGTGCAGGAAAAAAGAAAAATACATGTATGGATGTACGTTTTTATTTATCCGCCAGTCTTTATTTCCATCATGCATCCCTTCCTATTCTCCCTCCTGCTTTCTTTCAGGTAAGAAATGACTATTTGTGTGAGGTCACATTTCCTTTATAGTCATTTTATGGCCATCGTTGCTTCATCTAGTCATCCACTAATCAGTTAAGCCATCCATCCATTGATTTCCTCTTTCGCTCAGTCATTACAGGCTTCCTCTCATCCAGTCTTTAACTCAGGATAATAAACGGCACTCCATCAGAATGGGGGGACATTTTCTTTTGTGGCCATTTTATGGCCATCGTTGTGGACATGCTGTCGTCTGAGTTTAACTGTCATTGCCGCCCCGTCGCCAAACATGTCAATTAAACCACTGCTGTGTAAAACCCAAAGACAGCGTGTCTTCCCCCCGTTGTAGAGGTCAAGTGCAAAAGGTCAGTGAACGTCAAGAGCCATGCCAGTTTATCTGGGCCTCCTTCCCCTCCCGTAAGAAACGGGCAGAGGCTCAAGTTTCTATCAAGTGGCTTTAAAGGAAAAGAAGAAGGAGCAAAACAACACTAAAAGTTTTGCTCAGTTTGAGCAGCTTCAAAGGATTAAAACTAATAGTTTTTTTGTTTAATTTTTTGCCCATTGAGATTGTACAGCAGGTAGAATTGTCTGCAAAACTGCCTTCAAAATATCAGTTTCCTCATCCTCCCATCATGTTCACAGCCCTTTACTAAACACATACACCACGCATCCTGCAACAAAAAAAACATGGCAGCAAGGGCGTCTGGGTAGCATAGCGGTCTATTCCGTTGCCTACCAACACGGGGATCGCCGGATCAAATCCCCATGTTACCTCCGGCTTGGTCAGGTGTCCCTACAGACACAATCGGCCGTGTCTGCAGGTGGGAAGCCGGATGTGGGTGTGTCCTAGTCGCTGCACTAGCATCTCCTCTGGTTGGTCAGGGCGCCTGTTCAGGGGGGAGGGGGAACTGGGGGGAATAGTGTGATCCTCCCACCCGCTACGTCCCCCTGGTGAAACTCCTCACTGTCAGGTGAAAAGAAGCGGCTGGTGACTCCACATATATCGGAGGAGGAATGTGGTAGTCTGCAGCCCTCCCGGGATTGGCAGAAGGGGTGGAGCAGCGACCGGGACAGCTCGGAAGAGTGGGGTAATTGGTCGGATACAATTGGGGGGGAAAAATCTAGCAGAAAAAAAAGTTCAAAATAACAAAAGTGCTTAAACAAATGGATGGTTGGAGCTGAGGTAACTGATCAGGAAAAGATGAGGCCACAAAAGAAATCAGCGGACTGAAAGTCTCTAATTTTACAGATTTATTTCAAAAACAAAAAGCATAGCTCAGTTTTAACCATCTGCTAGATGGACCTTTAAAAAAAATGTGTTAACATTTTTGCTTTGCGTTGTTCTGCACGAGTACATGTCAGATTTATAAGATGATGGACATCTTAATTTAAATATATGTATTAGTTTAACTTTCTTCATTTGGCCAATGAATACCGGTAAGGATGGCTGAATGGCATCATTTGAAACGATGTGTTTGGAAATAGTTGTGTATCTGTGCTAACTATGCTAGCTGCTGAGATTTCTGGCTCTCAAAACCTTCCTTCGTTACGGCCTGGAATCTTTAGCTTGCTAAACAAAGATATAAGTATCATGAAGTAATCATTAACATAGCGTACAGTGTTTTATAACGTGGTAACCTCTTCACATGACATTTCTATGGGACTTCTGCATTACGTCGCTTGTGAAGTTGTGAGGTTAGCTAGGGCCGCCGTCACTCGGTGGCGCAGTTGCCAACGCTGATGCGATTTCACCAGAACCGAAGTATAAAATACTCAGCAATTCTTCCGCCATGTTCCCCGTACACTGTGCTGTTCACAACCGCCGTGTGCCGCTGAGAAGTTACCCCGACCACGCCGCCGTGCCTTTTGAAAAGCTTTAAACTGTCAATCAGCCGCTGAGGGAATTCATAGTGTGAACAAAGGAAACAAACGGTCGGCCTCGGAGGTGTGTCGGCGCATTATGTTGAACAGGGCTGGACTAAAGCTGAGAAATATCAATATGCTGGAAATCAATAAGCACCGAGTGAAACTTGTACAATATCTGCTCTGTGGAGAACAACAGAGCTGCTCCATCTCCCCCTTTCTGTTCTCGCCATTGCTTCCGCTCCATCTGGCTTGTTTCTCTCTATCCTCTTTCTTCTTTTTCCAACTCTTTCTTTGACTTTCCTTCTCTCTTGAGCTCCTCGTCTCTTCACCTCTCTCGTTTGCCCCCCCCCCCTTCCCTGTGTTTTGGTAATGAAAACAGGATCAATGGGTTGTTGCTTTGCGCGGGCAGAGGCGTCGAATGGAAATCAATCTGCTATCTAAAGACGAGGGAATCGGCTCCTCTTGACTGCAAAACAACTCCAAGAAATACCGACAGCTGCGGTGCCTCAACGCTAACTGCACACTTCGGTGACTATTTTTTACTAAACGTATGGCTTCATTTCAATGAAGGACATCAGTCCCAGTAGATGAAAAGTCAACACTTCTGTGCAAATGTGATAATATATACGCATTTCCTGTTATAAGTCTGCCAACATTTGCTCCCTTGCTGGTTGAACTGAGCCATAAGTATGGAGTACTGAACGCGTACACATCCGAGTACTTTGTCTCCAGACATGTCACATACGAAAATAACAATATGGATGTTGCCACCCATACTGAACATACACAACCAACTGATCCCCCTTTCTTGTTCAGTGTTGCATAACAAACTTAACTGATAGGTGTCCGGGTAGCATAGCAGTCTATTCCGTTGCCTACCAACACAGGGATCGTCAGTTCGAATCCCTGTGTTACCTCCGGCTTGGTCGGGCATCCCTACAGACACAATTGGCCGTGTCTGCGGGTGGGAAGCCGGATGTGGGCGTGTCCTGATCGCTGCAGTAGCACCTCCTCTGGTCGGTTGGGGCGCATGTTCGGGGGGGGGGACTGGGGGGAATAGTGTGATCCTCCCATACACTACGTCCTCCTGGTGAAACTCCTCACTGTCAGGGGAAAAGAAGCAGCTGGCGACTCCACATGTATCGGAGGAGACGTGGTAGTCTGCAACCCTCCCCCGATCGGCAGAGAGGGTGGAGCAGAGACCAGGATGGCTCGGAAGAGTGGGGTACTTGGCCAGATACGATACGGGAGAAAAAGGGAACCCCCCCCCCCCCAAAACAACCCCAAACTTAACTGATGGTTATGCTTATCAGAAATGCTTCTTGAATTGGTTGCCTTTTGTTGGCGGACACACAACAGCCTTGACCTTTGTGTTTGGTAGTTGGATTTTTTTCTCCCCAATCATACCCAGCCAATTACCCCACTCTTCGGAGCCGTCCCAGTTGCTGCTCCACCCACTCTGCCGATCCGGGGAGGGCTGCAGACTACCACATGTCTCCTCCGATACATGTGGAGTCGCCAGCCGCTTTTCACTTGACAGTGAGGAGTTTCCCCAGGGAGACGTAGCGCGTGGGAGGATCACGCTATTCCCCCCAGTTCCCCCTCCCCCCTGAACAGGCGCCCTGACCGACCACATACCCACATCTGGCTTCCCACCCGCAGACTCGGCCAATTGTGTCTGTAGAGATGCCCGACCAAGCCAGAGGTAACACAGGGATTTGAACCGACGATCCCTGTGTTGGTAGGCAACGGAATAGACTGCTATGCTACCCGGACACCTATCAGTTAAGTTTGTTCATAATATATTCTGTGTTGTTTGTGCACTTTGGACTCCGGGTTGGGAGCAAACACCTCTGTCTTTGCATTGGCAGACAAGGTGTGACGAGTCCCACATGACCCCTGTGACAGAAGGCGGCGTTGCTGTGTTGGTTTGTCGATGATGTTCGAGCCCATCCTCATCCTGGTATGTAAAATATCAACATTTTTGCCAAAGCGTGGAAATGTGACGTGCAAAGTAACCTTCCCCGTCTGTAAGGACATGCACTGGGTCGACCACGACCTAATCTTAACCATCTTAACCTGGATGTCACATCAGGCCGAACCACTGTAGCAGGAAAGCTGCTTACGCCAGGTAAAACCAGCTGCAGGTGTGCAACACTTCTGTAGGGGGGTTAACAATGGGGACTGTGAACACCCAGCGTGTCTCTACACAGACACGAAAGAGGACCCTGTGCATTCTCATCCCACGGTTTCCTATACTGACGCTTTGTTCATTGGTTATTTTGAAGAGGTTGCTTTGTGGGCGGCACGTCATCTGGGCCTAATAAGCACGGCCTGCCATTTGGGTCAGAGAAAAAAAGAGGATAGAGTGGAAGAAAATATAATGTAGAGAATGAGAGGCCAACTCTTACAGCTCCGCGGAGACCGAGGGCTGAGAGAGAGCGAGAGTTTGAGTGATGGAGAGGAGGGGGGCAAGGTGTGGCAGTGAAATGGTATTTTATCGATTCTCGTGCGGAAACTCTGGTTTCATTCGCTGCGTTTCCGAGACTGGCAGAGTGCAGGCTCAGCAGGACCTGTGGTGCCGCTCAGGTCTCAACGTCTCGCTAAACAACGCTTCTTCAGCAGTGCGGCAGGTTTCCAACACTGGAAATCCATGCAGGGTCATTATGGCAGTTCTCTCATCTACCCCCCCCCCTTTTTTTTTCTCCCCAATTATACCCGGCCGATTAGCCCACTCTTCCGAGCTGTCCTGGTTGCTCCTCCAACCCGTGCCGAGACGGGGAGGGCTGCAGACTACCCCATGCTTCCTCCCATACATGTGGAGTCGCCAGCCGCTTCTTTTCACCTGACAGTGAGGAGTTTCACCAGGGGGATGTAGCACGTGGGAGGATCGCGCTATTCCCCCCAGTTCCTCATCCTCAACCCCCCACCCCGACCGACCAGAGGAGGTGCTAGTGCAGCGACTAGGACACATACCCTCATCCGGCTTCCCACCCGCAGACACAGCCAATTGTGTCTGTAGGGATGCCCGACCAAGCCGGAGGTAACACGGGGATTCGAACCGGCCATCCCCGTGTTGGTAGGCAACGGAATAGTCCGCCACGCCACCCAGACGCCCCTCATCTATCCTTTTCATCATATGGAGGTTTACTTTGCTCATAAAAATGGCAAGTGTGCAGATGCGTCATATTAAAGTACGAGATATGAGAGAGTTGGCATAATTAGCTGTGTTTTATGACTTAGTTAATGAAATAGACCATAACATTTGACAAACAAGGCCTTCTCACCATACAAATGCACTACTTTGCTTTTTGGAGGGGGGGGGGCTGGGGGTTTTATGTGCATTGCTCACTGGTGCAACATTTTCGAGCCTAAGTTGATTGTATTTTGGCTGAGCAGCGAGTCTGATTTGGCTTTGGTATCGGACGGGGAGACGTTTCTTCCCATGCACCCCCACGTCTCTTCGATGCAGTTAAAAACCTACGACGTCATGTGGACTAGGTAGACGGCTATAAATCCCATTGGCACCCGTCTTTCGATGATGTGTACTCTGAATGATGTTAATGGCTGAATTATGTACGGAGATTAGGGATGATTTGAAAACCGGATAATGGCGTCGGATTCAACTAGAAAACCATCTCTTTGTTGGGTGATTATATATTTGTGTATTGACAGGGAAAGAAAAAGAGGGATAAAGTATGCTACATGCACTCTGACTTTATCTAAGTGGGTTTTTTTCTGCAGTCTTAACTATTCCAACAGCCTATACGACATAATCGTCATCATGTGACTGACTGTTGATCCCCCTGCATTCACTGTCTCTTGTTGATGATGCGTATTGATGAAATATGTATAAGGATTACCAGCGATACGAGAGGAAGATAATACCCCCCCCCTCCCCGGGTTCCTATGAATGGCCTACGTGGTTTTTAATTCCCACTATCCCCTCCCATCTCTGTAAATATTTAGTTCAAATAACAATCATGCTCAGCGGGATAGATGTAATCTGGATAATCCTGAATAAATGGCAAAAGTCAAGAAAGACTGGTGGAGAACTGCTTTCTGTAAAGGCCATCCCAGTGACTAAGCAGGCGAAGACACAGACCGTGCAATTTGCATTTCTGTGCATTAATGCAACTTAAGTCTGTTCTCACTTGTCTCATTTGCCCTCGATGTAAGCCTGGGGAATATATAAATAATGTCTTTTATCGTCTTTCAATGGTATGGTATTGGGATGAAATTTGAATATTGCCATATGGTACAGTATTTTGTTGGCCAACTTAACGATAAATAGACTATTTCGCACAAAATTTGGGGTGAAATATTTGAGGGAGTTTTTTTTGGGGGGGATTTTCTCCCCAATTGTATCCGGCCAATTACCCCCCCTCTTCCAATCCGGGGAGGGCTGCAGACTACCACATGCCTCCTCCGATACATGTGGAGTCACCAGCCGCTTCTTTTCACCTGACAGTGAGGAGTTTCACCAGGGGGACATAGCGCGTGGGAGGATCACGCTGTTCCCCCTCCCCCCTGTATGACCAGAGGAGGCGCTAGTGCAGCGACCAGGACACATCCACATCCTGCTTCCCACCCTCAGACACGGCCAATTGTGCCTGTAGGGATGCCCGACCAAGCCAGAGGCAACACGGGGATTCGAACCGGTGATCCCCGTACTGGCAGGCAATGGAATAGACCGCCCCGCTATTTGAGGGAGTTTTATTGGAAAACTAGTTATGGTTTGCAATTATACTTTACATTAACAAACAATGTGACCAACTTCAGTTGGATTGTTGAATGTGGTATTTTTGCATATTCATGATGCAGAGGAAGATGCAGAAGACAGGAAGAAATGGAAATGGAGGATCCGCTGTGGCGACCCCTAGCGGGAGCAGCTAAAAATAGTAGTAGTAGTAGTAAGCAGATATCATGATATTTTCCATGTTGCTCAGCACTACCTCATGTTCTCTCTCTTCCTGTCACTCACAAGAGGAAGACTATCCTCCTTCTAATGGGTCTTTTTCCATCTGGAGTAATACAGCAGATATTATCTAGGGATGACTGAACTCTACACTGCATCTCCTATACCACGGCTTCAGACACATTTTTCTCAAAAGGGGCAATTTCAAAAGGATTCAGGAGAACATCTTACGTGTTGTGTCAGCTTTAAGACCATAAAATCTGTTTTTAGCTCTTAGTGTTATCGACTGAGTGGTTTCGAGACAAATAAAAACTGCTTGAGTGCCACTAAATCAAGATCATTTTGAGTTTATATTTGGATTTGAGTGAGATGGACATTTTTTTCTTCCTCTCAGGAGCATTATTCAAGAAGTATCAGAACTTAATGTGGATCTCACTTGTTATATCGAGGCAAAGTACATGAGATAAAAGTACGTTTTATGTTTTCTCCCCTGTCCAGGGGAAGTTCCTACCTCTAGTCAAGACATCCCGTCTTTCTTTCGCCCTTGAATGATGACTCATCTGACAGTTCTGCAAAATACTGAACAGTGTGGTTTTTTTTAAGTCTTACCTGTAAACCAGCGAGTCGTCCTGGCTGCCATTGTACTGAATCTGGAACATTCTGATGCCCGGAATATTCCTCTGAAAGTTAAACTTGATCAGCGCGGTCGACGACGTGGCCTCCGCGATCACCACCCGCTTATCCACCCCGCTTTTCACATCCCCCGTCACGTTGCTCCCGTTGGCGCCGCCCCGGGTGGACGTGGATATGTCCGATGAACCCGGGTCCGGTTCCTGGATGTTGTTGGTGTTGTTGGTGATATGGGGGAGCTTTATGATCACCAGATCCACGGTTTGGTGAGCCTCGCCCGCAGGGTTGGAGGAGATGCAGCTGAAGGAGCCGGTGTCCTTGACGGTGCTTATGAGGATGTCCAGTGTTCCGTTTGTGAAGACCAAAGTCCTGGAGGTGTTGGATACCAGTTTGCCCTCTGGAGAGATCCAGTGGATCACTGGTTCTGGATCACCCCGCGCCTTGCACCTTTGGATGGAGAAAACCAGGAAAGTGGACCAACATTAGAGGAGAGACCGATTACGTCTAAATACACTGAAACGTTCCAAGACCAAACGAAGACAGATCCATGACGCAGCAGTTGTATTCAGCCGTCATTTAATCAGCTGTTGTCACCATATTTCATTCATACTATTTAAGGGCATTTTCCCATTTTAGCCAGTGCAAATTAATTGGGGAGTAAAAACACACCAAAAAAAGACAAAACGAGTTTCATCTTGTAAAAATTCTCCTTCGCTGGGTCAGCAAAATTTCAGGACAGGCTGTGCTTTATAATCCATTTTTAACTTTATTAAAACCATTTTAGTCATGAAACAGAAATGTGGAGCGGTGTGTGTGTGTGGGGGGGGGGGTAAAGTTGATTAACCACATTGGGGTATTACACAGTAATGAGAATTTAGTCCAAATAATCTAATGGATGTGTATGAGTAGACAGACGTTTTACGTTCATCATATTTAGGACATTTATCAAACATGAAAGGAAATTTTGTCTCCCATGAGCTTGACAATTTAACAGTAGATTAAAAATGTGATGAATAGAGGAACATGATTCCACCGAAGAGCTTTAATGAAGAATGCCAGAATATTTTCCATATATTAATAATAATAATGGATTACATGTATATCGTGCTTTATATTATTATCATACTGTGGAGGATGACGGAAAGGAGACGAGACCACTTCTCCTTTTTTTTTTTTTAAATTTATTTCTGATTTTTCCCTTTTTTCTCCCAATTTAGTGGCCAATTGATCCCTATTTTAATTCAAACACCCACCCTCGTATTGCATGCGTTCGCCAACTGCATCTCTCCGGCCGGCAGTCTCGAAGGAAAGCACCTCCCCACTTTCGTGACAAGGCGACTCCAGGCCGAACCACTGTTTTTCCGACACACACAGAGACGCATTCACATGACGAACACAAGCCGACTCCGCCCCCCTCCCGAAGACAGCGTTGCCAATGATCGCTGCTTCATCGAGTCCGGCCATAGTCGGATCTGACGAGACCGGGGCGCGAACCCCTGTCCCCAGTGGGCAACTGTATCGACACCAAGCCGATGCTTAGACCGCTACACCACCGCGGACACCACTTCTCCTTTTGACCACACAGCTGTGGGGTCGTTTATTTCCTCCACTAAACATGCAAAGTTTTGAGGATCTTAAAATCAAAGACAGACTTTGCGAAGCCCCAGTGGAGACGCAGTGCACCATCATGAGCATCACTTGACCAGGCAGCCATGGCTCTATTCTCCTGTACACATCAGTACTTTATGCAGTCCTTTTTAACGATACAGTTTCAGTGGAAAGCAGAATTTAAACAAATGTTAAAAAAAGATTCAAAACAAAAATGTTTTGTTATATTTGCTTCGCCCAGTTTTTGTGTGCAGGTCGCCAGACGACAGTGTCATTAACATTCAAGATATAACGGTGAAGGGTTAACAAGGATTGTCTTGATGCATTCTCAGTAATCTCGGTAAGAAAATCAAAGAAGGTTGAATCAGTTCATCTGGACACAACGTTTACTGAACGATATGTTTCATCACTCAGCTAAGTGACCTCTTCAGTCTAAACTGACTGCAGGTGTCCCCACCCTTATAAACAATACAGTACCAAACGACCGAAACCATCGACCAGTTTCATATGCAAATATGGGTGTGACCATTAACTAGTATTTCGATGGCCATGTGTACTATTCACAGAGAATTGGGGAACAGTTGCAATTACAGCATTGTAAGATGGGGACAGATGTACTCTTAGCCCCCCCCCCCCCCCCGGTTCAGGGATGGCCTCATCCCTGAGAGAGTGGCCATTGGCCTGACGTGTTAGCTCTCCTGTGTTGCGGCATTCTTTTGGCCAGCATCTATTTAGTTTCCCCAGTGTACAAGTCACTGCGATCTTCCTGGCACTTAACTGCGTACGCGACGCAGCGGTTGGGGCAGGGGAGAAATCCCACATTAAACAGGCCCTGGTTAAGTGTGGTTACCCTAACTGGGCATTTGTCAAAGCCAGGAAGACGCCCAAACAGTGCACCAGCCAATCGAAGAGAGGAGAAGGACAACAGCTGCCTAAAAGTAAACCAGTGGTGATTCTGTATGTGGCGGGAGTGTCGGAAAAGCTGAGACGCGCGTTTTCAAACCACACTGTGCCAGAAGTTGGTCTATCCAGAGGATCAGGTCCCCCGGCACAAACAGAGCAATATAGTGTACGCTGTTAAGTGCCAGGAGGATTGCGGTGACTTGTAGATTGGGAAAACTAAACAGACGCTGGCCAAAAGAATGGCACCACACTGGAGAGCTAACACGTCAGGCCAGGACTCCACAGTCTACACCATCTACAGACCAGTGGTCACACTTTCATGGATGAGGATGTGTACACCCTTGATAGGGAGGAATGCTGGTTTGAACGGGGAGTCAAAGTGCACAGTTATCACTTTGGGCTGCTCGACATGCTAGCTCACACAGCAAAACCCCTCCCTCGCGTCTACCTACAATCCCCTTCTGCTAACTTCTAAACCCACTGTCTTAAAGGGACAAGCTCTGGTAAACATGGTGACTGTCTAACCTGCTTAAAGTAGGTCACTACAATACTATGCTTTAATCATATAGTCACTATTGTGTTTTCCTATTTGCATTGATAAATGTCAGTTTAAAATGTCTGTTTTGCAAGGTTCTGATCTGAGTTGGAACATATCAAAATAAGAGTAAATCCCCAAATTCCAAATAGCATTGTTACCTTAGGGCAACTCTCTGCCCTTCAAGGACCCTCATCTCATGGGAGTGTCTGGTAATGAGCGGCGGCTCACAGAGAAACTCCTCCTCAGGAATGGACCAGAAATAACGTCCAGAGAGATGCGGCGGCGAGGCGCATGTCTCCAGGTCGTCTTCCCGGCTTAGCCTCCGTAGCCATAATAACTCACAATTGCAGTGGAGCGGGTTACCTCCAAATGACAGTGCAAAAGATGAGGGTGTCATTACCCCTGATGTAGCAAGGACCTGTATCACAAGAAATATAGTTAGATTAGTTGGTGGACAGGCTGACTGAGTGACTTGCAGGCATGTTTCCAATTTTGGGAAAAATAAACCCAATATGGTGAAAAAGCAAATTGTTCCTTTTCATTTCAAAATATGAATTGTTGAGCGTATTCAGATTGCCCCCAATATTAATTTAGCATTAGAGGTTGGAAAATTTTGCTGTCGCTCTTAAGTGTCAAGCCATGCATTACCACCACATGGAAATAGAGCAGTTCTTTTTTCCCATGGCACACGAGTAACTGCCACCGTGGGCTATGTGTGGCAAATTGTGGTCACTCACTCATGGATGACCTGTGAGGGATGTCTGCTGTTGCCCCTTTGAACACTCCCTTGCCTACACATGCAGTACAGGTGCATTGTGGGTCTGGATGGTTTCATCCTTGTTTATAGTGCAGTTTGGAGTTGCTGATATATTCTGAAGTTGTAAAATGTTCCTCTTTCATGTAACGTTTGTGAAGAGAATGTTTTAAATCATCAAGTTTTGACTTTTACTAATCCAGCATATACAGCAGCTTCATTTGTTGATTACCCCGCTCCATTTTATTGCTTAATGCTGTCAGGTTCACATACAGTTTGCTTATTAAGGAGCATGACAACAATATGTCAATAACTTAAAAAGTTAAAATCTGCTTATTGTTAGTTGCTGAGTGACATACTACCCAGTGTATTCATTTCCCTTTAGTTTAAACACAGTAGAGTTCCAGTAAAGGCAGAATAAACTCTTAATTAGCAGGCCTGCAGAAGGGTCTTAACCTCGATTATCACGAGGAACAAATGTGAATACATAACCTATGTCAATATATCGCCCTTGTGTATCAACCAGTCTCTTGACAAATTCAGAAAAAAATATCTAAAAATTAAGCTATATGCAAACGATAAATATTTGTTATGCACACTAAAGCTCATTGGAAGAGCAGGTCTGGATATGGTTTCCTGAGGTTGTTGGTGGTTTCCAACATAAACTCAAAATATGAATCGAATTATTTCCGATTGGAGTCATAAACCCAGACGGATACCTGCGCTCGTTGGAAAAGTGGGTCCGGCGGTAGTTTCTGGAGTTTGTTTGAGGTGACATCTAAACGGTTAAGTTTCTGAAGCAGTGAAAAGGTTCCCTCTGGGATAAAGTCCAACATGTTGTGGTCCAAACTCAGGGTATGGAGACTTGTCATTTTCTATTAGTGGGAGAGAGGTAGATAATGAAAGACACATTATTTATGATTAAATTGTTATTCTTCCTACAGACTTGTGGAATCACAACGTATTCTTGGCTTGGCCACATAACCTTGATGGTGTGATCAGATGTGGAGATTACTCTGGGTCAAACTTCTGCAGAAGAAGCGCTAAAATAGTGAGACTGTAAAGTAATAGGGTGGAGTTAGAGTTTACACTGCTCATGGAGGGCTATCCAAAGGTGTATTCCAGGTTACTGTAACTATATTTTCTTTTCTTGTATTTCCTTTTTAGATTTTATGACTAAACCTACTCGGCGAGAGCATAAGCCTATATGAGGAGTCAGTCTTGACAACACGGTAAATTCCCCCCAGGCTTTACTCAGACAAATGTTCTTTGTTTCCCAATCTGAGCATCTTTTTTACAAAAGGTGGGCACAGTGAGGCTGCTTTGGAAACAAAAGTGTGTCTGTATTTTTATTTCAGCCTCCAGACATTGAGAAAAAGGCAGCTTTTTATAGGTGCAAACATCACAGAATTTATTCCGTAATACAGCCAATCATGACAGTTTTTCTACTGTGTAGGCAGCTGACAGTTTACAGAAGTAACCAGAGATGAAAACAGATGGAAAAAGGAAAAAGAAAACGGTGATAGTTGTTGGCTTATTTCTGGTAAATTTTGGGAGTTGTACTGTTTGCTGATTCTACTACTACTTCTGGCTGCTCCCGTTAGGGGGTGCCACAGCGGATCATCCATTTCCATTTCTTCCAGTCCTCTGCATCTTCCTCTGTCACACCAGCCACCTGCATGTCCTCCCTCACCACATCCATAAACCTCCTCTTTAGTCTTCCTCTTTTCCTCTTCCCTGGCAGCTCCATATTCAGCATCCTTCTCCCAATATACCCAGCATCTCTCCTCCACACATGTCCAAGCCATCTCAATCTTGCCTCTCTTGCTTTGTCTCCAAACCGTCCAACCTGAACTGTTCCTCTAATATACTCGTTCCTAATCCTGTCCTTCTTCGTCACCCCCAATGAAAATCTGAGCATCTTCAACTCTGCCACCTCCAGCTCCGCCTCCTGTCTTTCCGTCAGTGCCACCGTCTCCAAACCATATAACATAGCTGGTCTTACAACCATCTTGTAAACCTTCCCTTTAACTCTTGCTGGTACCCTTCTGTGGCAAATCACTCTTGACACTCTTCTCCACCCTGCCTGCACTCCCCGTTACTTTGGACAGTCGACACCAAGTATTTAAACTCATTCACCTTCATCACCTCTACTCCTTGCATCCTCACCATTCTGCTGTCCTCTCTCTCATTCACGCATAGGTATTCTGTCTTGCTCCTACTGACTTTCATTCCTCTTCTCTCCAGTGCATGCCTCCACCTCTCCAGGCTCTCCTCAACCTGCACCCTACTCTCGCTATAGATCACAATGTCATCTGCAAACATCATCGTCCACGGAGACTCCTGCCTGATCATGTCCGTCAAACTGTCCATCACCATTGCAAACAAGAAAGGGCTCAGAGCCGATCCTTGATGTAATCCCACCTCCACCTTGAACCCATCTGTCATTCCAACCGCACACCTCACCACTGTAACACTACCCTCATACATGTACTGCACTACTCCTACATACTTCTCTGCAACTCCTGACTTCCTCATACAATACCACACCTCCTCTCTCGGCACCCTGTCGTATGCGTTCTCTAAATCCACAAAGACACAATGTAACTCCTTCTGACCTTCTCTATACTTCTCAATCAACATTCTCAAAGCAAACATCGCATCTGTGGTGCTCTTTCATGGCATGACACCGTACTGCTGCTCGCTAATCATCACCTCTCCTCTTAACCTAGCTTCTATTATTCCTTCCCATATTTTCATGCTCTGGCTGATCAACTGTATACCTACTATGTAGTTGCTATGGTTCTGCACATCGCCCTTATTCTTGAAAATCAGTACCAGTATGCTCCTTCTCCACTCCTCAGGTATCCTCTCATTTTCCAAGATCGTGTTAAACAATCTAGTTAAAAACTCCACTGGCATCTCTCCTAAACATCTCCATGCGTCCACAAGTATGTCATCAGGACCAACTGCCTTTCCACTCTTCATAGCTGCCCTCACTTCCTCCATGCTAATCCACTGCATTTCCTGATTCACTATCCCCACATCATCCAACCTCCTCTCTCTAATTTTCTTCATTCATCAGCCCCTCAAAGTACTCCTTCCACCTTCTCAACACATTCACCTCACTTTTCAGTACATTTCTACCTCAGAGGGACCAGAGCTCGGTCCCTCTGTTTAGCCAATCGGTACAAGTCCTTTTCTCCTTCCTTAGTGTCTAACCTGTGATACAACTCACCATACGCCTTTTCCTTTGCCACATCTCTCTTTGCTTTACTCTGCATCTCCTTGTACTCCTGTCTACTTTCTTCATCTCTCTGACTATCCCACTTCTTCTTTGCCAACCTCTTCCTCTGTATACTTTGCTGTACTTTCTCATTCCACCACTTAGTCTCCTTGTCTTCCTTCCTCTGTCCTGATGACACACCAAGTACCTTCCTAGCTGTCTCCCTCACTACTTCTGCAGTGGTTGCCCAGCCATCCAGCAACTCTTCACTACCACCCAGTGCCTGTCTTAACTCCTGCCTGAACTCCACACAACAATCTCCCTTCTTCAACTTCCACCATTTGATCCTTGGCTCTGCCTTCACTCTCTTTCCTGTCTTGGTTTCCAAAGTCATCCTACAGACCACCATCGGAGGCTGCCTAGCTACGCTCTCCACTGTCACCACCTTACAGACTCCAATGTCTTTCAGAAATCGTGCCTTCTACGTAAGATGTAGTCCACCTCTTTGCACTTTCCTCCACTCTTATTTGTCACCCTGTGTTCCTCCCTCTTCTTGAAATATGTATGTATTCACTACAGCCATTTCCATCCTTTTCGCAAATTCCGCCACCATCTGTCCTTCCACATTCCTCTCCTTGACACCATACCTACCCATCACCTCCTCATCACCTCTTTTCCTTTCACCAACACGCCCATTGAAGTCCGCTCCAATCACCACTCTTCTCCTTGGGTACACTCCACCACTTCCTCCAACTTCCTCCAGAATGTATCTTTCTCTTCCACCTCACACCCAACATTCATCAATACACCTTCGATTTCCAGCTTCATACTCATCACTCTGTCCGACACTCTTCCGTCAGAATTACCCCTACCCCATTTCTCCTCCCATTTGCACCATGGTACAAGAGTTTGAACCCACCTCCTATGTTCCTGGTCTTACTCCCCTTCCACCTGGTCTCTTGCACACACAGTATACCTACCTTTCTTCTCTCCATCATATCAGCCAGCTCTCTTCTTCAACCGGTCATAGTGCCAACATTCAAAGTTCCGACTCTCACCTCCACACTCCTACCCTTCTTCCTCTCCTGCTGCCTCTGGACATTCCTTTCTCCTTTCCTTCTCCTAATAGTACCGGTGGTGGTCCTTGGTAATCCGGAATGGAAATCTGATTTATGATCCGTATATTTGATATGCTTTTTTTTTTTTTTTGGTACTTTTTCTTGATCGAAGAAATTAATACTTCTTAGGATCAAATTTGATTTAAGTGACCACATAGCCTCCTCAAAACAAACCAAAATAAATGAATACATAAATAAAACAAAGAAATGGTGGCGTTAACCCCAATTTGACAGAAATAGAAATTATTGAAAATACAGTCTGCCTTTTCTTAGAATCAGAAACTTGTAAATTGTCTGGTAAAGGTAATAGCTAGTAATTTAGCCAACAACAGATTGTTGCCCGCAACCCTGAGAGCAGGATAAGCGGCACAGATAATGGATGGATGGATAGATTGTTGCGTATGCTGAAACCCATGAGGGACTGCTACAAGGCGTGTCAGCTTTCTGTATGATCTAGAACTAGAAACGTCAGTGTTGTAAAACCAAAACCAATTAAATCTAATAGGAGAAACCACGCAGTCATCAACTGATTTCATCCTCTTTAAATATTTCACTTAGATAATCTGTTTACAGTGTATGCTGTTTAATAGGCCCGAGGCAACTACAGTACATTCTGTCATACATGAATTTTGAAGTGTGACTCTAATTGCTGATAAAACATACTCTCTGTATATGGGGTTCCTTGTATTTTAACTTTTGACCCCCATATTGAGGTCAAGAGATAGCTCAGGCAATTACAGTTGCAAAGAAGTGAACATTTTACATTAGCGTGGGAGTGATGTATTTCAAAAAATGGCAATGGTTTTGTTACTCAGGGGGTTTTCCAAAAATTTGCAGGTGGCTCAATGATAACTGAAAGCCACACAGCCTCTCTCTTTATATTGGCTTATGTTCAGTTGAAAAGCCTTTAAAATAAACCCCCCAGCTAATGGGAAGATGTAATTACAGTCATTTTAGGTTCATTTGAACTTAACAACTTAATATCGGGGTACCACACATGCAGCTTTGAGCACAGGATTAGGACAGCCTCAGGGTTCCCATGCATCGTGGAAAACGTGATTGAAAATCCCGTCAACTGATCAAATGTCTGGGTGGTCAGTGAGGTGAGAGCAAATTGTAGTCTGATTATAAAATCTTAATTTTATCCACTAAGATGGTGTATTTTTAGCATGATTTTTTTTACTGAGATTGCATATTTTTATCCATGTTCTTATCTGTTGAGGTGTTATATCAGTTTGTGAAGTTTCGGTCGGTATTTTCAGTAAGATGCAAAAAGTCACACAGTCCATTAAGAGACTGTTGAGATTAATACTGAATAAGACGACCTTCTGTGAGTAATAGCTGTTATGTATATCCAAGTAAAAGTCGTGGAAAGTGTCCTTGAAAAGTCCTGAAAAATTATTTCCTAAAAAGAGCGGGAACCCTGAAGCTACTCTCTGCAGTTCCCTCGTGATGCAAACCTGAATGGCCTCCCATGGGATGGAGTCCAGGTTGTTGTAACTGAGATCCAGTTCTTCCAGGGCCAGCAGGTCATTGAATGCTCCCTGGTGGATCAGAACCAGCTGGTTGTTGTTCAGAATGAGGTGGTGAAGCTTTGACATCCCACTGAAAGTGTCATTGGCTATTCTTGTCAACCGGTTACTAGGAAGAGGGTTATAAAAGAGAGAGAAAGAACAGCACAATATTTTTGACTGGCTATCTCAATATTCATAATGTGACAATATTTTGTGGATGACTATTGGTGCTTTCATTAGATATTCACACAAATGAACATGTTGATAAATGATCATTAGTAGTGTGGATATGACGACCAAGCAGGTAGACAGTCATTGTTCATATCACTCAGCTAAAACAGTTAAATAAAATTGTCTCACTTTACTGTAATGCTACTACCATAACCAAAGTCCCACACATATGTAGTCTCATATCACCAGATCAATTTTATGTCACTATATCTCCCACCTCTGCCCATACCAATCTACACCATACCTGTTGAGATGTAGGGCTCTGAGGTTCTCAAGATCAGCGAAGGCATGAGGTGTGATGTAGGAGATGGTGTTTCTCGACAGCGTTAGGTCCACCAGCCGTGTCATGTTCGCAAAATCTTTCCTTTTCACACTAGACACATAGATATGGAGATTATATCAGACAAGGCAAACTGCATTAAGTCTGAGCATGTTGAGTCCACCAGCTCATTCATCTATCATTGTCAGCTATAAGGCTTCGTTACACATGAAGCTATTCAGGTGGTTTGGGACATTTTGGGTGTATGTTTGTGAGTGATTAAATATGAGAACTTTGAGGTGTCAGATTATATGTTTAAACATGTTTGTATGTTAAAATGTGCACCTAACAGAGGAGGATCCACAATGTTGCCTTTGTAATTGGGGGAAAAAAACCATGACACATTTTGTAAATTTTGTTTACTTGGATCTTTCATAGTTCAGCTTAGCTTGTGCCCCTCCACCTCCACTAGTTAGTGGGTGTACTAGTGGCAAGCTGTTTACACTATGATTAGCCAACACTTGATAGTTAATTAAAAGTGCAACTAGCACAGATGTGGGTGGTGCCCGTTGTTTTGTTATATCTGGATGTCAGCAGTGAGTTTTCATAAAACTCTCAGGGAAAATTTGCGGTATGCATGGTTTTCTTTCACTGGAAAAGTTCAGACTCATCCATTTGAGCGATCATTGTATTATTGCCACCATCAGAGACAGTAAAATTCCCAGAGCCAAACCCTGCTTTCTACAAAAAAGCAACATAAAACAGTTCGTTGGATAGGGTTTCCTACACGACTTTGGGATTGGGAATGTATTTAATGATGTTTAACTGGTCTAGAAATTCCCTTATGATGGCTTGATCTATTTTTTGACAAACATGTACATTTAGAGTTCAGGGTCGTGACAGCCTTTTGTTTACTCCTGAACTCGCGGACCTGCTTCATAGGAAAAATAAAACCTGGGCAAAGGCCAGGAAGTCAGTGGCTGAGGCTGACTGGCTTCTGTTCAAGCAGCTGTGCAACTGCAGCACAGCTCTTATTAAAAGTGCTAAATCCGATTTTTATCTCTCGTTGGCTGCCCAGAAATGACCCTAGGAAATTCTGGAAAATGATAAAATCACCCTCCGCTAACTCAAGCACCAATAAGTCTTGATGCATGCTCAATAATCCAGGTAAGAAAATTAAAGACGGTTGAATCAGTTCATCTGGATACGTTTGACATGTTTCATCACTCGACTAAGTGACAGCTTCAGTCTGAACTGACTGCAGGTATCCACCCCTTATTAACAATACAGTTGCATGACGACTGAAACCAACAACCAGTTTCATATGCAAGTATGGGTGTGACCTTTAACTAGAGTTTCAAAGGTCGTGTACTACAAACAATGGTTTGAACAGGTAGCCAAAGAGGCCATCTATGTGAAGAGGGAACGACCATCCCTGAACCGGGGGGGCTAAGAGTACATCTGTCACCATCTTACAATACTATGATTGCAACTATTCCCCAATCCTCTGTGAATAGTACACATAGCCATCGAAACGCTAGTTAATGGTCACACCCAAATTTGATCATGATAGCGGTTGTTGGTTTCGGTCGTTATGCAACTGAATTGTCTACAAGGGGTGGGGATACCTGCAGTCAGTTTAGACTGAAGATTTCACTTAGCTGAGTGATGAAAAACATATCTGTCAATAAACGCTGTATCCAGATGAACTGATTCAGCCTCTGAAGCACCAATAAGCTTCCACCATGCATTACTGCTGATTCAGGACCAGTGTCAGATATAGCTGAGACGTTAGACTGTTTTAACAGACATTTTATTGCCTCTAGCTCCCTGTTTGACTCCTCCCCGTTGTTCAACTCACTGGCCTACTCTGACCATGAGACCTCCTCAATCAGCTGTGCTCGTGATGGTGCTTCTCAGACCTTCTCTCTTTCCTCCCTTGGGGAGGTCCATAAAACTTTAAAAGGACTGGATTCTAGAAAGTCAGCAGGTCCAGATAATCTACATCCATTCTTTTTAAAACTTGCTGCAGATTTTATCACTGTTCCAGTCACCCACATTTGTAATCATACTTCTGAAACAAGTACTACCCCACCTATTTGGAAAACTGCACATGTGCTCCCTAAAATGAGGGGACCTCTCAGTGCTGAACAATTATTGACCTATTTCCAATTTATGTTTTAGCTAAGGTTATGGAAAAACTGGTTAATAACCAGATTAAGGAATTTCTATGCACCAATGATATTTTATCAGTCCATCAGTCTGAATTCGGAGAGCAGCACAGTATCGTCACTCTTGCACAAAAAGTGGTGAATGACATTACAGAAGCCCTGGACTCTGAAAGCATTGTGCTGCTGTTTTCATTGATCTTCATAATGCTTTTGTACAGTGGACCATATTATCTTAAAACAGAGACTATAAAGCATTGGTCTGACTAACCATACTGTTTGAAAATTATCTCAATGAACAAAATCATTATGTAAAAAATGAGGGTTTGTTTTCATGTATGCTTGGTGTCAACAAGGCTGTGCCTCAGGTTTCCGTTTTGGGGCCAACACTATTCACTATCTACGTAAATGGCGTAGGCCTGGATTTACCTAATACTTCTCTGTATTTATATGCTGATGACTTGTATATTGTTGTGCTAGTACGGGAACTCAAGCCCTAGAGTCATTGTTGACTGCTTTTAACATCATGCACTCACAGCAACTCAAATTGGTGTACTCAATGTATGACTCCTTTGAAGATGGCACTGTATTATGGGGACTTGCTACAAGCTACTCTCACTTTTAATACAATTGTATCATCCAAACTGCTGTTGAAACTCAGGGGTCTTGGTCTGAGTAACTCTATCTGTGATTGGCTATTTGATTTCCTGACAGGCAGGCCCCATCCTGTGAGAATAGGTAAAACATACTCATCTACATTAGTTCTTAAGACCGGCGCACCTCAGGGCTGCTGTCTCAGTCCCCTATTGTACAGTCTGTTTACACATGACTGTGTTGCTAAATATGACAATGGCATCATTAAATTCACAGATGACACCACAGTAATTGGACTTAGGAGTGACAATGATGAGAGGACCTATGGGAGGGAAGTGGAAGATTTAACCATATGGTGTGCCATGATAACAACCTCTCTCTAAATGCCAAGAAGACAAAATAAATCATTTTTCACTTTAGAAAGATCAGAGGAAAACACATTCCTATTTCCATCAATGCTTCATCTGTTGAAATTGTAGACAGTTATAGATTTCTCAGTTTACACATCACAGACACCCTAACACCAACTGCATTGTCAACAGGGCACAGCAGAGACTGTATTTTCTGAGGCGTCTCAAGAGTTTTAAAATGAGTACCAAATCATTGCCATGGAACTACCACAACTTAATAATATTTATACCACTTACTGCAAAAGGAAAGCCCAAAACATCCCACTGCTCATTTTCTCTTCTTGAGCTTTCCATCTAAAAAATGCGACTGATGCCTCAAATCACACACCACCCATCTCAGCAAGTTTCTTTCCACAGGCAGTCAGGTTGCTGAACAGCTGATGCATGCATATGCACCTTACACTGTTGTGTTATTGTGTACATAATGTATGAATTCTTTGTACATAGTCTGTTTTTTTTTGTCCTTGTGTCCCCTAGGTTAAGGCAGAGAGAGCCACAGCACAAGAATTTCATTGTATTCTAAACACATGACAATAAAGTTGATCTTTAACTTGATGAATGTTGACAAAACAAAAATGATGTTTACAAATGCCAAGAAGTTGCCGCCTGTGCTTCCTAGTGTGACCTCTGCTCGAGGCACTGCAGTTGTTCTTGTGTCTAGTAACAAGTACCTCAGTATCATCATTGGTGACCACTTGACTTTTAAATGTCATACTGAACAGCTTTTAAAAAAAATATGAAGCGAACGCTGCACTTCTACTTTACAAATAAATCTTGTTCCTCTTTTAAATCTAGAAAAAGACTAGCTGATACAACTTTCCTACCCCTACTTGATTGCAGTGATGTGCTCTATATGAATGCCCCTGCTTATTGTCTTCATATGTTGGCTACGGCTTACCACAGTGCTCTTGAGTTTCACCACTGGGTGTAGGCCCCTCACTCATCACTGTACTCTATTCCTTAGCCAACTGTTCTTCGGTTTACATTTATTTTCAAGTCCCTCCTTGGTTTGCTGCCTTCTTATCTATGTGTTTGCATCTCCTGTAATCTCAGTGGCTACGGTGTCAGGACTATTTGATGTTGTCGGTCCCCACAGTCCGTACGTACTGAGCTTGGCAAAAAGGCTTTTTTTTTTTTACACCAAATGCTTGGCACTCACTACAAAAGAGCCTGAAACGGCCTAATGTGATTCCACCGGGAGTCTTTAAGAAACCCACCAATTTACTGGTGATGGATCCTGCTAGCACTTGCATGTCTACACGGTAGCCTTTAATATTGTTTCAACAGCACTGCCTTGATTATCTATGTTGTGTTCCTTGTATTTTGTGCAACCTAAATGTCTGTGTGTAGCTGCTGTCTTGGTCAGGACTCGAAAACGAGACTCCTTATCTCAATGAGACCTTCCTGATTAAATAAAGGTTAAATAAAAATAATTTGAGCCAGACAAATCCATTTGCAATACTTGATCCTTTTTGCTATGAAGCTGACATTCAATCTCTAATGATAATTAGCGGCACTTGGTAAAATGTTATTTGTGACACTGCATTTGAGGTCTATAGCCAAGTGAAAACATGGGTGGGGCCTGAAATTGAACCTTGAAGAACGCCACAAGTAAAAAGTATTGAAGCAGAAAGTTTTCTTTCATAGCAGAGAAAGCTCCATGTGAGAGGTAAGAAATTTAGCACTGTGTCACTGATACCAATTTGAATTTAAGTTGAAATGGTCAGTGAATATTATCAAAAGCAATACAGACATCTAAAAGATTTTCATCTAAAAGACAGGAACGACAACTTACAGGAACTTACTATACTTTATATACCACTATACCACTATAAGATGTGGATTTTCCATGTGAGACTCACCAATGTAGCCTAAACAAATTTTGTGTGCGTGCAGAATAGGTTAAGTGTATTAGCTCATTTCTGCAAGTTCTAGTTGCAGTATTTAACTAGTTTTACTTTTAATTTTGTCTAATCAATTTATAATTTCAACTTTTTCCACTTTCACTTGCAAATTAGAGATTTTTAGATGGACTGGACTTGTCTGTGTAAGTTTACCCCACCAATGCCGTTGTAAAGCAGGGTGTCAGGGCTCACCTCCAAAAACCTCCACAATGAGGCAGGTACATATACTATAAATACGACAACAATCGATAGGAATGATGTAAAATACTATGAAAATAAGACCCACAAAAAAAAAAACTGGAATTTTCCTTAAAGCATCAATCAGCAGTACAAACCATTTACAACACTTTGTTAAAGGCAGTGGGCTTAAATATTCAAAGGCAACAGAAATGGTAAAAACGATTTTGCATGTTTATTCCTTGTATTTTGAGCATCCCATTTAATATTTGTCAGCATGAAAAATGCTTGCTGAAGGCTAGAAATGAAGTAATGAATACTCATCTGTGATGTCATCAGGACACAGCCTTGAGTCGCCCGACTGTCAAAGAAACAAAACGTTCTTTTCAGCCCAAAATAAACTGTTCTTTACGCCACACGAGTTTCACTACATTGCAGTTGTGGTGCCAGATACTGTGCTCATATTCCCAAAAATTCACCCTGGGTGCCGTTTCCATTTCCACAAAATCGGGTCTCTTGTTCATCGTCAGTGGAGCAGCTCCAGGCTTTGTCTCTTGATGGCATCACAGATTAGTGTCTTGACTTTTTCCGCTTTACGTGAGAAATGATCATCAGAATATTTAAAGACCGAGCTGTCCAAGCAGGAGTAGCTGCTAAACTCTCGTCCTCTGTCATGTTTTTTTTTTAATTTAACTGCTTATTTGCTGTAATGTTTTCTTTATTATTGTTTTAGTGCTAGTTTATTATTTTTCTTCTTCAGAAATATTTGCACAAATTCCTGTGAGATGGTAAATGGTAGACATGAGATTTTTTTGCCCATTAATTGGAACATGTGTGCCAGTGCTGCCCAAGAAACATAACCCTTATCAGCCTGATGGTGGCACTATAATTAAAGCTTAACTTAAAGTCATAACTCCTATGCCCTAAGTCCCATTTACATGAAATTTGGTACAGATATCCATCTACCCTCAATATAAATTGCTGCCAAGAACTACTAAAGTCCGTCTGACTAGATTTTCTGTTGTTTTGAATTCTTTGAAAAAAAAATTCCCCCCTTTTCTCCCCTATTGTACTTGGCCAATTACCCCACTCTTCTGAGCCGTCCCGGTCGCTGCTCCACCCCCTCTGCCAATCCAGGGAAGGCTGCAGACTACCACATGCCTCCTCCCATACATGTGGAGTCACCAGCCGCTTCTTTTTCACCTGACAGTGAGGAGTTTCGCCAGGGGGATGTAGCGCATACGAGGATCATGCTATCCCCCCCCCCCACGAACAGGCACCCCGACCCACCAGAGGAGGCGCTAATGCAGCGACAAGGACACATACCCACATCCGACTTCCCACCCGCAGACATGGCCAATTCTGTCTGTAGGGACGCCCGACCAAGCCGGTGGTAACATGGGGATTCGAACCTGCAATCCCCGTGTTGGTAAGCAAGGGAATAGGCTGCTACGCTACCCGGACGCCCCTGAAAAACTAATTTTGACATCTCCTCCTAAACCATTGGTCCAATTTCTACCAAATTTTCTGTGGATCATTATTGGACCAAGCGTAGCAATATTGTATAAAGATGTGTGATATCTCATTTAGTTTTCAAGATATTGACCAATGAACTTCAAAAAGGCGTGGCTTAGCACAAAGAGACCAAAGTCAACGTCTGTCAGGCCAATCATTATTAAACTTGCAGGATATGTCTACATAGGTACCCGAGTCATTCTCTGAAAGTTTCATTCAAATCTACCACTGGGGGGGTATAAATGCAGAAAATGGCTGTGGCATAACAAAAATCATACTATAAATAAGAAATTCTTTGTCCAAACATTACAAAACTCGCAGGCTATGTTTCATGCCAATGTTGAGTCACGTGTAAGGCTATTTTGATATCGCTGAAAAGGGGTACCGCCAGTTCCAAACACGTGCATAGGCCTGCCAGTCTGTCCAGACACCATCAAACTCGGTGGGTATTTTTAATTAAGCTGTTGAAGCTTTCAAGTGTTTAGTGGTCTGTGTTGGCTTGAACCCCAGAACCGCTGCTTGCAGCTATACTTTTTAAATCCTTTTTCCTTTATGCCTGTTACTGTCTGATTTTTTTTGGGGGGGGGGGTTGCCTCTGTTCTCCTCACACTTGGGAAAATGTCCTTGAGCTCTGAAAAATTGCTATGTCAATAAAATGTATGATTATTATCATCATTACTTTATTTAAATTATTTGTTTCCTTAATGATGATAATGGTAGCAGTTTTAGTTGTGTGTAGTCATAGCAGTAGTAGTGCTTATGCGTAAATGTAAGTTAAACTATGTAGAGATCCATGTGGGCATATGCAGAGCAATAGAGAGTTGTGTCAGTACTTCATTGGTGCGTGTTTGGCCAAAAAGGTTAAACACTGAACAAACTTAAATAACTGATGGATTATCAAGATACTGTACATGATTCAAGTAACTCAAAATGGACATAATTCACATATACCTAATGAAACGTGAGTCAAAAATGTCAGGTGGCTTATATCAAGTTTCCAAAACACAAATTAAAAAGGGTTTATCCAAAACTGTATGGACTCTTGGTGCATTTTTGTCCACTGTGCCTTACAGTATGTTTAATATAAATCCACCGCACGCCATGGCTGCCGGACAAGATACTGTTACTTAAATATTAAGTCCTGCATGATTAATACACTGCATGATCTGGTTAGGGTTAGGGTGACGTTATTAATAATATTCAATGTAATTTTCCCTGACCTGTGTCTCGCTTTCTTTCTCTCTCTCCTTTACAGCATGCTGTTCTAAACTTGAATGGCCATCCTATTCCAACTTACAAGTGCCGTGAAACTAATTCACACGTGTGATGACTCACATACTTGGAGAACAACAGTATGCTGGGGGTGATTATGGGGGCTGGCAGCAGCTAAAAGGCAGGCACAGACAGAACGTCACCAAGCTGACCTTGCAGCCTTGAAAACGGAGAGCTGGGTTTGAGAGGAGCTTAAAAGCAAAGACAGACTTCGCGAAGCCCCAGTGGGGAGACGGTGCACCATCATGAGCATCACCTGACCAGGCAGCCGTGGCGCTATTCTCCTGGACACATTAGCACATCATGCAGTCCCTCTTAATGAGCGGAAGGCAACGTTTAAATAGATTTAAAAAAGAATCAAAGCGAAAATGTTTTGTTACATTTGCTTTGCTCAGTTTTTGTGTGCAGGTTGCCGTACGACCACGTCATTAACATTCAAGATATAACGGTTAAGGATTATTTACCGCTGAAATTTAACAAAATCTGTTTCTAATACTTTTTATTAACGTTCTTTTTTTTTTCAATCTGGGTCTCATTTTTGTAGTTTTTAACCATCTTGCATGTTGGTTATGATATTGTTTTACTCACCGGCTTCCTTTTTGAGATTTTGGACACAGGCCCACCACAGGACTCGGCTTTACAATGGCGTCTCTCGGTGCCACAAAACACGAGCATCATACGTATTTAAGCAAGTCCCCTTTAACCCAATTGTCCACAGCATGTATTTGGAAGTGAAGGTTAAAAATTATCACCTGAAACGTCCCACATGATCACTGGTGGATGACACTGCTGATCTACTTCCTGGCAGCCTAAAACTTACCGTAGGTTGTAGTAACATGGATGTTATTATAGTAGAACTGGATACGCCACCGCCGCTCAGCCTTGCAGCCAATTTCTTTCCAGTGGTCACTCGTGGTATTGCAGTGAAAAAAATCCCCTGCGGCCCAAAAAGCATTTTCCCCATAGACCACCACTGTAAAAGAGACGCCTGTAAAACTGTTGACAGGACACCTGCAGCTATAATCATGGTCAATTATCACTCTTTGTATTGTATGTTTTTAAGCCATGGGGTTTTAATAATTTTCTGAAGCCCAGAAAAATCTCTTTTTTTCCCTGCATGACGTCACGGCTGTGTGCGAGCCCTCTACGCGTGGTCATGTGTCTCGGGAGCGAGGATCTTTGCCAGGTTAAACAGACGCTGCTCGGATGAACACAAATCGGAGGTAAAGGTGAATATATGACACAGAGCTGAGCTTCTCTTTCACACATCAAGATATTTTGAGTTTGTGGTTTTGCGTCGGATTTATTGGTCCCTTGTTAGACCTTGTTTTGAACATGCCCCGTAGTAGTCTTATTCATCCATGAAGGCCGCTAGCATAGCATTCATGAACACGCAGCGCCGGATCCTGAATGTGGTTCGCTTGTTCTCATAGCATACAGGCATACTGCGCATATTCAGTGGGCCCCGTGTACCCGGAAGTAACCCGGAAGCCAGAAACTTTTCTGGCATATGTGCCAGAACAGCAAGTCTCATAGGAATGAACAGGCGCCATTTTTAGGTCCAGTATCCAGTTCAACTATTATACATCCATGAGTAGTAACCGTCCATAAACAACTAGCCGGCCAGCACCACAGAGAAGTCATAGATAATGGACAGTCATCGACACAGTCTGACCGAGACACTGGGGGGGGGGGGGGGTTAAAGACTCCTGTTCACTTGTCCCATAAGACACCGATGTAAAGCTGAGTCCAGCGGTGATCCCCTGTCCAACATCTACTGAATTAAGCTGAGTAAAAGGATGTCATAACCAATATGAGGAATGACAAACACTGTAAAAATACTGGAATTATCATTTAATCTTGTTATGGCATCACAGTTTAAAAACTCAGAATACTACATCACTGGACATGTGGCTATCGATCACCTGACAATCTTTGTTCCATTATCCAGCACTTGAGGTGCACTTATTTAGTGGTTCTGTTCCTATAAAGGTATAATGTGAATACTACTGGTATGGTATTCTGACATTTCTCTTGCCAGCCTCACTTTCTGCTAACATTTCCATGCCATCGTGTCCAAATTGACACAGTGTCTTATTCAAACAAATCCCTCTGTAGGCCACATGAGAAGCTTTACGGTAAGCATGTGTTAGTTGAAAGTGGACAAATAAGTGCCTCAGTATATTGATTTCTAATTGGTGAATGCTTTGTACAATGAGACTCATATTTGGTGGCTGTGAAAAGAGGCTACTGTACTATAACAAGGCCAGTAGTTTGTGCTAATTGCTTTGGTAGATTGTATCAAAGCACTCTCAAGTGCACGGGACACGGCAGTAATACCTCCGTGCCATTAACAACAATGACTGTGGTGAAACTACCAAACAAAACCACCACTCAATGCAATGGCAGCACCGAAGGATTGAATCGAAAATGAGATTGGTGCGTTTTAAGCTTTGACTTGACGTGACATCTTGTTTTAACCCGTATTGAGCCTTAGCACAGCGACTGACTATCTGTCCACTCCATCGTCACAGCTGCTGACCAGCAGTGACCCGCTGCTTGCTGCCCAGCCCCCAGACTCATTTTGGTTTACCGATAGTAATCCAGTTTTATCCTACCGTTGTGTATTTTTCATCCCCCCAAAAAAGAAAAAAAGAACTGTAACCATTCAAAAATTATGTACTACTACTACTACTACTACTACTTCTTCTTTCAGCTGCCCCCGTTAGGGGGCGCCAAAGTGGATCATCCATTTCCATCTCTTCCTGTCCTCTGCATCTTCCTTTGTCCCACCAGCCACCTGCATGTCCTCCCTCACCACATCCATAAACCTCCTCTTTGGCCTTCCTCTTCTCCTCTTCCCTGGCAGCTCCATATTCAGCATCCTTCTCCCAACATACCCAGCATCTCTCCTCCACACATGTCCAAACCATCTCAATCTTGCCTCTCTTGCTTTGTCTCCAAACCGTCCAACCTGAGCGGTCCCTCTAATATACTCGTTCCTAATCCTGTCCTTCTTCGTCACTCCCAATGAAAATCTTATCATCTTCAACTCTGCCACCTCCAGCTCCTGTCTTTTCATCAGTGCCACCGTCTCCAAAATGATGTACAGTTAGTTTCAAAATTACAAGTTAATGTAGCAGTAGTAGTAAAAGTAACAGTTTTAAAAACAGGAGTATTTTTATTTCAGTAAGTATTGCTTGCATATTTGGGTATCCAGGGGAGGGGGGGGTTGTGTGTATATTCTTAAGAAAAAAAAACAAACTATAAACCTATAAATAAAGTTGTTAAATATGTTCTGGCGCTGGCTGGTACTGCTGGACCCATACTTAACTACATCATTACTATTTACTATTGACACCTATCGAGCTGCACTTGACAGCATGATTTGCAGCCTGTCTTCTGACGTGTGCCAGTGTACATGTACGTGTGTTTTCCATTATGCATGATCCAGTAATACTGAGGCACAGTATTTCTGCCAGTGAAAATTATAGTGCTCACTCGACGGTAGCACAGATCAAGTGAAAACCTTACAGGAGGAAATGTAACTGGCAACACCACGCTCGTGTTGACAGCAAGCATGACCGCAAGTAAAGCCTGGTATATTATATTTAGACCAGCTAAGATGGTTGTCTTGATATGAGGACCATGTTCGACCTTATTTTCTTTTTTGTACAACGGTTGTAATGCAAGTGTTGACTTTAATGCTGCTATTTTATTTTCTGCTACTCTATTTTACTTGCTGCTATTCATCTGCTTGCCATAGTAAAATCAAAAGATCTTTCCCATTGTGGTATTGATAATATATGAGAGGATTTGTGTGTGTGTGTGAATTTATTAATTGTAAAGAGCTCTGAGTGGCTGTTGCAGCTAGCAAAGCGCTGTACAAAATGCAACTTGATTGACTGATCTACTTTGTGCGTTGATTCTCATATTCACCCGCCTCTTGATGCTCTAAGACACGCTTACAATAAATGCACTCAACATGACACGCGGTCTTGGCTATGGCCTGATTGCTATGTAGCTCTGTGACGCCAGCTGGTAACCTTCACACGTGTCTGCTAAATGCTGACTGGCACTCTGCATAAAAGCCTCTGCTGAACGAGTAAATGTATCATAAATGTTGCAGCGGCGGTATTAATGTTGCTTATATTACCTTGTGACGAAGTTGTCGGCCAGCCGTAGCTCCACGGTATGTCTGTCGATGTTTGGCGGCACGAACAGCAGACCCTTCTTGGCACAGAGGGTTGCCAGGTTGGGTGACAGGATCTGGCATACGCAGCGCTTCGGACAGATCTGTGCCCGCACTGCCATGGCAACTGCCAGCATCACACACAGCAACAGCCTCTCCATGGTTACCACCCTACCTGGATACAACACCTGAGAGAGAGAGGGGAGGGGGGAGGGGGGCTGTTAATTACACCGATGACGAAATGCTCATGAGGTTCTCTTTTTAAATGTTCAAGTGCCATTTACAGTGAAATAGAGATGCCCCGGTGAACTTCAGACGTTACACGTGACTGTATGATGCTACAGAAGCTGTACATTATATCCATTATAACAGCTTTATAGCAATGTAACCGTAGGCTGATGTTGATGGCAGCACAAATTCACATTTGCAGCGGCTTCACACAGTATCGTTGTGGGAAGATGGCGGCACGAAATCATGTTTTCGGCGTCCTCGCCCAATACCGTCCATGCAGTGTCTTTGTCCACGTCTACGTCTAAGTTTGTGTTCGTTTGATGGCCGGGAGAGCTGTGCTGGGTCTGCTGGGAGAGCTTGGTCTGCTGCATCCTGTGGTCCTAGGGACCACGGCCCTGCTTGGAGCTGTGCCCGAAGAGGAAACACCGAGGGTAGTCTGACAGGACACGGAAGCGGGGCAGGCTAAGCTAACTGCTAGCCCATGTGGACTGGTAGTTCCGACAGTCATCCTGACTGGCGTTTGCTCTCCTGGACAGTTTTTTTTTGTTGTTGTCGTTTAGTTTAGATATATTTGTTAGTTTACGTATATGTGTACTTGTAGTTTTTGGATGTGTTTTTGTGTTTGTGTTGCACTGCTGTGGGCTGAGGGAAACGACAAATAGTGTTTCTGATTCTGGTTCTGATGTCCTTCTGCACTGTATTTCAGGTGCGGCCGTCATGGCCCGAGTCTTTCATCCTGCAGCGTAAAAACGATTCAACAGATCGCTCCTCCAGTATCACCAGACACACTGTCGGACATTTCGTTTTATTCGGCAACTGAAACGATTCTCAGCCAACGTTATTAACGAGGTGACGTGACCAGATGGACCAAGAGGGGCAGGACCTGAACCACAAACCCAGCATCAGGCATGACTAATCAAACCAGAGGAGGGGCTTTAATGAGTTATTTACTCAGCAACACACACACGTACACATACAGTCATGATTAGTCCTTGTGGTTAGCTGGAGAAGGTAAATAGAGAGCAACTATAGAGGGGAGGGGGGCGCTCATTAATGACGACCTTGATGAGGGATTGAAGGAAAGAGGAGAACCAGGATTAAGAGGATCACATATGTGCATGTACTCACGCATGCATGCCTAAATACACAAGTACAAGCACTTCTGCACACACGTACACACACAAACATATATCCAATTACAAACTGGGTGATGGCCAACACCACATTTGGTCACATTTAGTCCACAGTAAATGAAACCTGGCCAAATACAATCACTAAAAAAATGTTTCCACCCCCCCCCCTTTCTCCCCAATTGTACTTTGCCCAGTGTTGTAGTACTCAAGTCCGAGTCCTGGACTCGAGTGATTTTCAGGATTCGTGACTCAACTTGGACTTGAGCACTGATGACTCGGACTCGAACACTGGGGACTCGAGACTCAACTCGGACTCAAGGTTTAGTGACTCGACTACAACACTGGTATGTGTGCACATGCTTGCGAGTGCACTTGTTTGGCTGTTGTGTGATAAAGTAACTAAACTCCCTCTGAAGTGGTGACAGTCATTTTGTTTCCTGTCGACCTTTTTTATTTGTATGTCGGCTTCTATACGGTGCCAGAGCGGAGCACTGGAGCCCATCTTGGAACTCAACTCAGACTCAACCTTGATGACTCGGACTCAGGTAATGGGGACTTGACTCGGACCCGACTCGGATTCTTCTTTGGGGACTTGGACTCGAACACTGGGGACTCGAGACTCGACTCTGACTCTAGGTTTAGTGACTTGACTACAACACTGACTTGGCCAATTACCCCATTCTTCAGAGCCATCCCAGTTGCTGCTGCACCCCCTCTGCTGATCTGGGGCCTCATGTCAATCGTTACTATGGGCAAATTTGTGCGTACACACCCATGGGATTTTTTAGCCCTGAAGTTTGTCTCAAGAGACCAGTGTAGAACCTGGGTCACCCCTGAATTTAGACACCGGCTGGCTCACACTGATGTCTTGCAGGCCTGGGTGATGGCTCGCTACAAGAGGTAGACAACAGATGTCAGGAGGAAGGAATTACAAATAACCATCATGCTTTGCAGCTGACTGTCAGACAATCTTGAGGGCTAAAGAAATTCCATAGGTGTGTACGCACAAATTTGCCCATAGTAACAATTGATACATGAGGCCCCAGGGAAGGCTGCAGACTACCATATGACTCCTCTGATACATGTGGAGTCGCCAGCTGCCTCTTTTCACCTGACAGTGAGGAGTTTCACCAGGGGGATGTAGCGTGTAGGAGGATCACGCTATTCCTCCCAGTCCCCCCCCCCCCGAACAGGTGCCCCGACCAACCAGAGGAGGCGCTAGTGCAGCGACCAGGACACGTACCCACATCCGGCTTCCCACCTGCAGACACGGCCAATTGTGTCTGCAGGGATGCCCGACCAATGTTTTTATTATTAGTAATGATAATTATAATAATAATGCATTACATTCATAACATACTTTACATGAAAAGGAGAATCTCAAACAGCTATCAGCTAAACTCCAAGGAGACAGTAAAACAGATAGCCTGGACTAAAACGTGCAGATATTCAACAGAACATCCAATAAAAAAACAAGATATGTGCAGCAGACAGTATAAAGTTTTTAATTATTGTATTCGCAATGCGTCCAATCTGTCAACAATGTTGCGTGTTTTTGTAATCAAGAATCAGGGACATGAATTTGTCATTTCATTCTGCGCACGTGTGCACATGAAATGAAACGAAATATAATTTTCCCCAGCCCACAGCAGTGCAACACAAAGAGAAAAACACATCCAAACTACAAAATCACTGTCCAAGAGAGCGAGCACAAGGATGACTGTCAGAACTGCCGGTCTGCATGGGCTAGCAGTTAGCTTAGCCTGCCCCGCTTCCGCGTCCTGTCAGACCGCCCTCAGAGTTTCCTTTTCGGTCGCAGCGCCAGGCAGGGCCGTGGTCCCTGGGCCCACAGGACGCAGCAGACCAAGCTCTCCCAGCCACCGAACAAACACACAAACTTAGATGCAGACGTGGACAAAGACACTGCATGGACAGTACTGGGTGAGGCCGCCATAAATGTAAGTTCACGTCGCCATCTTCCCACACCGGTACTGGGTGAGGCCGCTGCAAACATGAATTCGCGCGGCCATCTTCCCACACTGGAAGCAGAAGTAATATTCATTTTATACAGTATGGAAAGCTAAAACACTCTGAAAATGCACTAAAACAGTCAAAGTTTTGGAGTCTTTACAGTGCACACGTGAACTGAAAGTAACTCGATTCAAACCATTGCTATTTCATCACTTTCCCAACTGGTAAAAAGCTGGGACGGTATGGAAAATGCAAATTAAAAAGAAATAATTGATTTCTCGATTTACTCTGACTTGTATTTCATTGCAGACAGCATGAACACAACACATTTCATGTTTTGGCTGGTCAACTTCATTTCATTTGTAGATATTCATCCACTCCCTCCATTCAGGCCTGCAACACATTCCAAAATAAGTTGGGACGGGGGCAATGTAGGGCTAGTAAGGAGGTAAAGTAATGATGTGATTGTAATCGTGATTTGGTACAAAAGCAGCATCCAGGAAAGGTCTAGTGAGACGGGCAGAGGATCACCAGTTTGTCACCGAATGTGAGAACGTTACTGAAATGTTTAAAAACAAAGTTCCTTAAAGAAGGACAGGAAGGGATTTGGACATTTCACCCTCTATAGTGCATAACATAATTAAAAGACTCAAGGAATCTGGAGGGATTTCAGTGCGTAAAGGGCGAGGGTTCAAGCCTAAGCTGAATAACCATGCTCTCCCATCCCTCAGACTGTGTCAGGAACCGTCATCCATCTGTTAGGCCCGGCTCAAACTACACGAATTCAGGCCGATGTTGACCCGATGGCGTCGCTGCCGACCATCGTTCAGTGTCGGGCCCGAATATGAACGTTGGGAACGACAAATACTCCTGTAGTGTGACGTAATCCATGACCAGCGTCAGACGCCCCATGACCCCGACTCGACAAGTCTAGCATGTCAGAACTTTTTTGCATTTTCCGTCTAGTTTGACCCCCTGACCCGACGCTCACGGATGTGTTCCTGATGCTGACCAATAGGATAACAGAACACTGGCGCCAGCATCACATCGTGCTTCTTCCATGATTGACACTTTTTGACCCGCCTCCCCAACAACCTATGAACTCGCGTACGGTCGTGATGACAGCAGATGACACGATGACGGCAGCATACGATGATGGGTCGGGCTCATACTTGCAGTCTGGCGGCCAAGACAAGACATGAATTTATAGCAGTAGTCTGGCATGGTGCCATCGTGAAAGACAATATATTGTGTAGTCTGATCCGGGCATTAGCAATATAACCACGCGGGCTCAGGATTACTTCAGCAAACCTTTGTCAAGCACTACAATACACAGTTACATCCACACATGTCAGTTAAAACGTCACTGTGCCAAAAGGAAGCCCTGTGTTAACCGTGTCCAGAAGTGCCGTGGACTTCTCTGGGCTGGAGGCATCCGGGATGGACCGTCACACGGTGGACACGTGTATTGTGGTCACATGAATCAATATTTCAGGTTGTTTTTGGAAGACCTGAAATATTGATTTTGGACTTGTTGTTACCAGCAACAAGTCCAGAAGCCGGGGTCTGTCATGGGTTGTGTCAGTGCCCTTGGCAAAGTTAGCTTACACTTGTGTGACAGCACCATGGATGCCGAGAAGGACACAGAGATTTTGGAGCAACATATGCTGCCTTCAAGACGACATCTCTTCCAGGGACACCCATGCATATTTCAACAACACAATGCAAAACCACATTCTACACACAGCACAAAGGCAAGGCTGCAGAAGAAGAGGGTGCTGACTGGCCTGCCTGCAGTCCCGACCGGTCCCCAATACACAATGTGAGGCACAAAGTGTGACAATGAAGACCCTGTATTGCTGCACACCTTAAGACTTGTTTGCGGGGAAAATGGGGCAAAATTACACCTGAAACGCTTCATCACTTGATGTCTTCAGTCCCTAAATGTCTTTTAAGCATTGTAAAAAGGAATGGCGACAATACAAAGTGGTAAATATGTTACTGCCCCAGCTTTCTTTTAAATATATTGCAAGAATCAAAACTAAAACTAGTGTTTATTTAGAAAAAAAATATCATGAGGTAAAACATCAAATAATGTGTATTGTTTTCAGTGTAATACAGGTCAAAGACAATTTACAAATCACTGTTTTCAGTTTTGATTTCAATTTAATATACCAGCCCAACTTTTTCCGAGTGGGGGTTGAATTTCAATGACGTTGAATGTCAGACATTTTCCCAGAAGATTATTTATATTCACAAATATCCGAAAAGCCGTGAAATGTTTGAAAATGTTACTACCGTATATAAGTGACAAATCCCTCCCAGAAATCTGGAGGCCACACAAATGAAAACTGAAGTAAACTCCAGAATCTTAACCCTGCATACTGTTAACACCACATCTGCATATACTGTTAACACCACATCTGCATATACTGTTAACACCACATCCGCATACTGTTAACACCACATCCACATACTGTTAACACCACATCCGCATACTGTTAACACCACATCCGCATACTGTTAACACCACATCCGCATACTGTTAATACCACATCCGCATACTGTTAACACATCCGCATACTGTTAACACCACATCTGTATACTGTTAACACCACATCCGCATATACTGTTAACACCACATCCGCATACTGTTAACACCACATCCGCATACTGTTAACACCACATCCGCATACTGTTAACACATCCGCATACTGTTAACACCACATCCACATACTGTTCACACCACATCTGCATATACTGTTAACACCACATCTGTATACTGTTAACACCACATCCGCATATACTGTTAACACCACATCCGCATACTGTTAACACCACATCTGCATACTGTTAACACATCCGCATACTGTTAACACCACATCTGCATATACTGTTAACACCACATCTGCATATACTGTTAACACATCCGCATACTGTTAACACCACATCCCCATATACTGTTAACACCACATCTGCATACTGTTAACGCCACATCTGTATACTGTTAACACCACATCCGCATACTGTTAACACCACATCCCCATATACTGTTAACACCACATCCGCATACTGTTAACACCACATCTGCATATACTGTTCAACACCACGTCCGCATACTGTTAACACCACATCCGCATATACTGTTAACACCACATCCGCATATACTGTTAACACCACATCCGCATACTGTTAACACCACATCTGCATATACTGTTAACACCACATCCGCATACTGTTAACACCACATCCGCATACTGTTAACACCACATCCGCATACTGTTAACACCACATCTGCATATACTGTTAACACCACATCCGCATATACTGTTAACACCACATCCGCATACTGTTAACACCACATCTGCATATACTGTTAACACCACATCTGCATATACTGTTAACACCACATCCGCATACTGTTAACACCACATCCGCATACTGTTCAACACCACGTCCGCATACTGTTAACACCACATCCGCATACTGTTAACACCACATCCGCATATACTGTTAACACCACATCCGCATACTGTTAACACCACATCTGCATATACTGTTAACACCACATCTGCATATACTGTTAACACCACATCTGCATATACTGTTAACACCACATCTGCATATACTGTTAACACCACATCTGCATACTGTTAACACCACATCCGCATATACTGTTAACACCACATCTGCATACTGTTAACACCACATCTGCATATACTGTTAACACCACATCCGCATACTGTTAACACCACATCCGCATACTGTTAACACCACATCCGCATACTGTTAACACCACATCTGTATACTGTTAACACCACATCCGCATACTGTTAACACCACATCCGCATACTGTTAACACCACATCCGCATATACTGTTAACACCACATCTGCATACTGTTAACACCACATCTGCATATACTGTTAACACCACATCTGCATATACTGTTAACACCACATCCGCATACTGTTAACACCACATCTGCATACTGTTAACACCACATCTGCATATACGGTTAACACCACATCTGCATATACTGTTAACACCACATCCGCATACTGTTAACACCACATCTGCATATACTGTTAACACCACATCCCCATATACTGTTAACACCACATCTGCATATACTGTTAACACCACATCCCCATATACTGTTAACACCACATCTGCATATACTGTTAACACCACATCCGCATATACTGTTAACACCACATCCCCATATACTGTTAACACCACATCCCCATATACTGTTAACACCACATCTGCATATACTGTTAACACCACATCCCCATATACTGTTAACACCACATCTGCATATACTGTTAACACCACATCTACATATACTGTTAACACCACATCTGCATACTGTTAATATGTGGTAGTCTGCAGCCCTCCCTGGATCGGCAGAGGGGGTGGAGCAGTGACCGGGATGGCTCAGAAGAGTGGGGTAATTGGCCGGATACAATTGGGGAGAAAAATGGGGGGGGGGGGGGGGGGAATCCCAAAAGAAACCCCCGAAAAAACAAATGACAACAGATAAAGTTTCCAGATGCCATTTGAGTGTTCTGGTGTGGTAAATGGCACCTTTCTAAAACTACAAACTGATTGAAACCAAACAAATAAACATGCAACAAACTGTATTCATTCATTCACTCGTTTATTTATCTGTTTATTTCTGTTTAGGCAACTCAAGGAAATACATATCTTCTGATTTATTAATCCCTCCTTGCCTAGCTGTGGTCCTTCCTCTCTCTCCCCACGTCTCTTGTTTTTATCGTCATTTCTCGGTTTAATTAGTGAGTTGAAATCTGCTTAGGTGTCAGGGTCATATGCTCTCTCCATTTAAGAGAAGAGAAAGATGGCACCACAGCTAAATAGAGAGCGCAGCGAGTCATGCAGCATGCATGGTTGTGCAGAGAGAGAGAGGGGGGAGAGAGAGTGAGCAAGAGGGGGAGGAGAGAGTGAGAGAGAGAGGGAAAGCTCATGACACTGGAGCAAATATCAGCTCATTAATTACACCGAGAAATGACTGTAACAAGAGATAAAAAAGACTGACAGAGAAAGAGAGAGGGGTGAGGGAGAGCGAGAGAAATGGAAAGCGAGTGAATTAAAAGAGAAAAGAGGGGCAGAGGAAAAAGAAACGAGAAAGGGAGCTAATTAAAATGAGTGCTGAGGTGTGAAATGAAAGGAGGATGAATTCCATTTAGGGAGGAGGGAGGAGGGAGAATGGATGGTGTCAGCAGACGAGGGGAGGCATCGCACCATCGTGGCTGCAGAGTGCTCATACATGACGCACAAAGTGGTTGGCCTTCACTGACACATACACAATACCCACACACAGCACACATGTCAGATGTCACACACACACACACACACACACACGGGGCATACATGCAAAACGATGCCACCGGGGTAGTTCGTTGTGACATGCGGAGGTAATAGGATAAAATACATGGGTGAACACACCGAGGGGATTATGGGAGTGGAAGACAAATCAAGCTGTGTTTTGTCTGGTGTGTAAAATATAATTCCACTTCAGACACATAGAGGCTGTTTTTCTGCTTCGCCGAACCTCTGAGACACCGGCGACAAAGTTCCTCAGAGGTCTTCGGTAAAGCCAGTCGTACCTCCGCGTCTCCGTTACACACCAACGACTTCTGACTCCCCGGGAACCAGAGGAGAAAAAAAAAGAAGCTCCGCACAGAAAATCCCACCCATATTAAACAAGTTGGTGTCTGGAGTTTGTCGAAATATTATGTTCAGGTGTCGACACTTCTCCGTGTTTACAGAGTTCAACACAACAGTGTGTGTGTTTACATACAAACACAATGTTCGTCCATCAGTGATGGCGATGAAGACCGGGACGACTTCCATCGGCCCGTTGATACGGTGGCTTTTTTGGTGAGCGCCCGGATAGCTAATCAGGCCAATGTGAGACCAAACCACTCCAGAGGAAGTGACACACTTTCCACAGGAAGAGCTGTTCGGTCAACACGGCACCGTGCGTTCTGGGGTATCTGCTCCCTCCTTGACTAGAATTCCCCTGGTGCTCCAGTCCTTGGCGAGGATTCCCAACAAGACTTCAGATCGATACTGAAGCTCTTTCGGGACGTCTTCAGAGTGTCCTTGTGGCGCCTCTTTCGCCGACCTTGAGGTTTTCTTCGGGAGACGAGTGTCATGCATTGAAGTCACATGACCAGCCTAGCTGACCCACGGTTTCATTGGCAGAGTGGATGCTCCACCTGTCTGCAGTTAAGGATGAGGACCTCAGATCTGGGATTTTGTCCTGCTGCTTGATCCTCAGCATCTTCCCTAGACAACACAGGTGGAGATGATTGATCTCTCTAGTGTGGTGCTGGTAGACTGTCCAAGTTTCATAACCATAAGAGAGGTTTGTTGTAATCACAGGCTGAAATACCTTAAGTTTGGTTGGGTTTATAATTCCTCTGTTCCTATAACACGTCACGTAGACAACCAATAGCTTCACTGGCCTTGGCAAGCCTGTTTTCAATTTCACTGTCGATGTGGACATCATGAGCCAGGGTGCTGCCAGCGTGGGCGTCTGGGTAGTGTAGTGTTCTATTCTGTTGCCTACCAACACAGGAATCGCCGGTTCGAATCCCCATGTTGCTTTCCGGCTTGGTCGAGCAGCCCTACAGACACAGTTGGCCGTGTCTGCGGGTGGGAAGCTGGATGTGGGTATGTGTCCTGGTCGCTACACTAGTGCCTCCTCTGGTCAGTCAGGGCGCCTGTTCGGGGGGGAGGGGGAACTGGGGGGAATACCGTGAGCCTCCAATGCGCTACGTCCCCCTGGCGAAACTCCTCACTGTCAGGTGAAAAGAAGCGGCTGGTGACTCCACATGTATGGGAGGAGGCATGTGGTAGTCTGCAGCCCTCCCCGGATCGGCAGAGGGGGTGGAGCAACGACCGGGACAGCTCGGAAGAGTGGGGTAATTGGCCAAGTACAACTGGGGAGAAAAACGGTTGCTGCCAAGGTAGGTGAACACAAATGCGAACGCATGTACAGACACACAATAACACAGAGCAGTATAGTTGAAAGCATTCCAGTGTGCAGGTGGATCAAGGTAAAAACTGTTTCCTCAATTTCCCCTGTAGACAACTGTTCAGTCAAACTGGTGTACATATATGTACACATGTAGATGAGAGGGAGGAGTCAGCTCGTGTATTTCTTTCAGCCTTAAATCAACGCAGGCTGAGCTCGAGTGAAATGCAGTGAAACGGGATATCAGCACCAACGTTCCACTAGCTAGTTTTCTCTAACGCAGTTTTTCCTGAGTAACGAAGCCTTCTTGTGTTTATCCTAAACAAATTCCTCCCACCAGCAGTTAGATACACCGGGCAGTTTTGTTGCAAGAATCTCGAGTGGTCTGATGCAACCGGCCTTCTCGCATATTCCATATATTTCTGGTGTTGCTATATTGTTAGTGACAAAGAGGGCTTTCAGGCACCAAGGAAGGACAGGCGCTAACACGTTTTCAGTAGTTTTGAACAGGCCAATATGTGGAGGCACAAAAAAAAGAAGTAGTTTTGGCATAAAAACCCATATGCCATTGGGGCCTGTAGATATATTTTGAAGGTACTGAGGAAGGACTGCTTGCAGCCAATAAATGGCGCCTCTGTGCCAAATAAGCACAGTGCAGCTTTAATATTTAATATATTGAGCTGTTTTCCATTCATCCATGTTTGTATTGCGTCTCATTTGAGGGTTGCAGTTGAAGCAAGGCTTGTAAAACAGCCCTGACTTCCATATTCCACATTAACCTCCTCCAACTCCTCCTGGGGTGATCCCAAGGCTTTCCTTCGGCAGATGTAATCCCCCCCCCCCCCAGCATCTCTCTATTTGGAGGTCTAGTGGCAATACTTTGAAATCCTAAAAAAAAAAAAACGATAAGCACCACCCGCTGCCATCAAGGGTGAGCCCTGCTGCTTTGGAGAGAAACTTCCTCCTTTTTATTCCATGCCTTTATTGACCGTTGCTGAGACTCAGAACAAGGATTGACCCGCTTATCAAAAGTTTTATTATCACTACAGTCCAATGCAAATGGTGCATCTCTGAAGCGGTTGCAGCTTTCCAGCGGTCAGTCTCCTGATTGCATTTTAGCTTAATCCCTGAATAAAAGTTAACAATATCTGAACACCTCCACCAATACCTCCGCTATATCTCGTGAGCTCAGATTTCGGTCCGGATATAGGTCTGGAAAGACTACTTGGTATGAGTTTAGAGCACTAGTTTTGAATCGGGCAAATCGGCAAACTATGAGGAGGGTGTAGTTAATGACGACTGGTGAACAGTGCCACCATTGTTGTCCAATTTCAGTGCTGTTCACTGGCCCATCGTCATCTAAAACCCTCTCCATAGTTAGCTCACTGGTCAGCTGTCAGGCTCAATCAATTCTCAATGGATCCTTTCAAGACTAATCTATTGTTAATGAATAGAAGTAGGTTGGCGAGCTTTAGGGTGGTTGTATGAGGCTAGCGTCATCACACTCAGCAGCACTCTTACTGGAATTCAAAATATGATGACGCATAAAGGGTGACATCATCTGCAAATAGCTGTTGATCTGCTTCTACCAAACACACACGTACTCCACACCTGGGACCTCATTGATCAAATGTATGTACAAAATTGTGATTACACACTCATGGAATTGTGTACCCTGTAAATTCGTCTTACAGAGAGAAAACAAAGCGTGACGCTTATTTGTAACCCCTTTCCCCTGACATCTATTGTGTACCTCTTGCAACTAGCGATCACCCAGGCTTGCAAAGACATCAGTGTTAGCAGATTGGTGTCTAAACCTACCCGGGCTCTACATCTTCTCTATGAAACAAACCCGAGGGCTAAAAAAACTCTTCAGGTGGATACCATGAGTATGTAAGAACAAATTCGTGAATATGAACGACTGACAAAGGAGGCCCCTGGTGCCTTGCCAATGGGGGTGGGTTCAGACTGTTATGACTCCCTTGGCCCTGCCTCCAGGACAGAGGGTCTTTCTGCCAGGTTCAGGACATCCTCAGGAAACTCATATCGCCAGTTAAGATTGAGGCGAGGTCACTAGTTCCCCATCGTCTCTCCAAACTCCTCGAACAATCAATTCTGCATCAGTGAACTTGGTATTCATCTGTTCCCACCAAGACCAAAAGGCTGTCCCGAGGAGAAGTCTCCCTCATCAGCAACAGGCCTGCCGACAGAATGGCTGGGCCCCTGAGAAGGTCCAGTGAATGGGCCCCTTCCCCCAAATCTATCTGCTTTACTCATATCAGCATGTGCGCTCAGTCTCTCTCTCTCTCTTACTAAACACATACATGTAATCTGAGAGAAATTTACTCAGTAATGGGGGCTATATATACACACACACACACACAGTCCAAAGACATGTAAGGTGGGTGAATTGGCAATACTAAATTTCCCCTAGGTATAAATATGTGTGTGTGGGCCCTGTGATGGCCTGGCAGCCTGTCCAGGGTGTCTCTCTGCCTGCTGCCCAGGGGCTGCTGGGATAGGCTCCAGCATCCCCGCGACCCTGAGAGCAGGATAAGCGGTTCAGATAATGGATGGATGATAATTGCCGGCCTCCATGCCCCCCCCCCCCCCCCAGCGGCTGGGCCACAGAAAGCATTCCCAACCCCCTCCTCCTTATGGGCGGCCCTGATCAGTAAGACCTCAGGGTGGCGCTTTTATAGACAAAGACCACCTTGGGATCATTTCCACAGTAAAATCTTTGAACGCAATCAGATCCAAATCCCCGACATCTCGGGCAAAAGAAGCTTGTTTCATTTGCCCGGTTTTATTCCCCGTAATCCGGCAGGTTTCATTAATGCGCGTGGAGTTCCTTCCATCTGATACGGGGTAGACCGGAGAGGTCATTTAGATGAGTGATGAAACGTATCTGTCAATACACGTCGTGTCCAGACGAACCGATTCAACCTTCTGTGATGCGATACAGAGATGAGTGAGGATTACCATGTACATTTCATTACATTTGTCATATATTACTGCACCTACATCTATCACGACTCTCGAAGTGAGTGAAATTAAAAACACAAGCCGGTGTGTGTGTGGAATTACTTAAAAACAAGAGGAGTGCTGGATGTTATTCCCAGCACGAACTGGGAATTTTACACAATATCAATACTTATTTATTACAACATCCACTTGTGCCAAGTACCACGTTTAAGAATCCAGATGAGGTTCGTCACCCTGAAGTGTTTGGTAATGGGAAGTATAATATCAAACCAAAACTCTCTCATCTCATCTCATCATCAGCCACTTCTCCAGGGTGGGGTCGCGGTGGCAGCAAGCTAAGTAGGACACTCCAGACGTCCCTCTCCCCAGCAACACCCTCCAGCTCCTCCTGGGGGATCCCAAGGTGTTCCCAGGCCAGGTTGGACATGTAGTCCCTCCAGCGAGTTCTGGGTCTACCCCGGGGTCTCCTTCCAGTTGGCCGTGCCCAGAAAACCTCCAAAGGAAGGCGCCCAGGAGGCATCCTGATCAGATGCCCGAACCACCTCAACTGGCTCCTTTTGACGCGAAGGAGCAGTGGCTCTACTCCGAGCTCCCTCCGGATGTCTGAGCTCCTCACCCTATCTCTAAGGCTGAGCCCAGACACCCTACGGAGGAAACTCATTTCAGCCGCTTGTAGCCGCGATCTCACCCTTTCGGTCACTACCCAAAGCTCATGACCATAGGTGAGGGCTGGAACGAAGACTGACTGGTAAATTGAGAGCTTTGCCTTCCGGCTCAGCTCCCTCTTCACCACAACGGTCCGGTACAACGTCCACATTACTGCTGATGCTGCACCAATCCACCTGTCAATCTCCTGCTCCATCCTACCCTCACTGCTGAACAAGACCCCGAGATACTTCAACTCCTTCACTTGAGGCAACAACTCATCCCCAACCCGGAGGGAGCAATCCAACTAAAACTAGTTTTCAAATAATACTCCCTCAAATATTTCAGACCGGACTTTGTAAGAGTTTCCAACTCATAGATTCTCATTGTTACTAACTTAAAAAAAAGGAAACGATGTATCAGGATATGACAATATCTGAATTTCATCATGATTTAATTCCACTGAAGGACAATAAATAGTTATACTGAAGTACTGCCTCGCCCTATGTACAGTGCAAGAAAAAAGCACCTGAAGGGCACTGCAGCATCGAGTTCCTTGTTGTTGGATCTTGATATTTCTTACATGTAGTATGATAATTTTAGAAAAATCTGGCAGTGTTGCAGCCCATGTTGTCTGTCATTTTTTTCTTAAATCCAATATTGATTTATTCTTATGAATTAAGAATTTTTGTAGTCGTCTTTGCATTAAAACATGAACTTTAGTCATTTGCACAGGAATCTGATGCAAAGCAGCACCAGCGCTGAAACCACTTCTGCAACCCCTCCTCCTCCCTCTCCATCTTCTTCTTCTTCTGTTCTGCTCTTTTGTGTGTGTGTGTGTGTGTGTGTGTGTGTGTGTGTGTGTGTGTGTGTGTGTGTGTGTGTGTCCAGTAGAGTAAGCCTCTGGCTTGGCTAATGGGTTTACTCACATGCATAACGGGTCAGCTGCTGCCTAAATACATCACAATTACTCTTTATACAATTAGCACGTTTACACACCGCGGTGTAAGAGAAAGGCCAACACACACACAGTAAGGCCAACACACAAACACACACACACACACACACACACAGGCGTGTGGCCACAACCACACTGTACACACTCATGCAGACAAACAGGCAGGTACGCAAACCATGCCTAGTGTGCGATCGTGCAGGCAAAGCTATGGAGGCGAGCAAACACACAACACACACCAGCAGATGCACTTCTGCAGACCGTCATTTATACAAGTGCTTCTTTTACACAGACTTGGAAGCCACATAGAAGCTGCCGTGTGCACACACACACGTGTCAAACGCACACCTATGCACAAAACCACACACCCACACACTCAAAGGAACACATTTACACTCCCGGAGCCAGCTGGCTGCACACAACTGACTCTGAATATGCTGGCGATGGAGTCTGTCCCGTCAGATATGTGGTACTGAAGAAACCACACACACACACACACATATATGATGAGCCTCACACATATACACACAAACCAGTACACTAGCCTTCTACATGATGCTTACAAGTTAGTGTCCTTTTTTGGGGGGGGGGATTGTCCCCCTTTTTTCTCCCCAATTGTATCCGGACAATTTCCCCAGGGGGACGTAGTGTGGTAGTACGTAAGGGCACATGTGGGTATCGGCCATGTCATGTGACTAGAGGGACAGACAAGTGTGGCAAGTAGCACAAGGCCATATAACCAGGACATAAGGTCGGTAGAGGATAAACTTGTTTATGCCCAAAAGTAGGACAAGTGACATCCCATCATGTGAGTGTGACCATCACTACACAGGAAACGGTGGCAGCAGGAGTAGCAGCATGTCAGGACAACCATTAGGCTGTCAAAGGGGGAGGACTGAAGACCTCCTGATGTCCTCCTGACATCGATAGAGAGGCTCCTGCTCCGCCAACATGTCCTGATCACCGAGGTCCCTGATTAACAGCAGGACGCTGACTGACGCCAGCAGACTGTTGACTAGATGTGTAGACGGTCTAAAGACAAGGGGGAGGCTTCGGTCTGATTCCCAGTCACCCTGCACACCTGACTCACACTTTGCTGCTTCGCCAGTAGAAGTCTTATGTTGAAGGATCCTCGTCTCACCGAGTGCTGCTGAGAGTTCTCTGTATCACTGGACACCACAGCAGCACCTGGGAGGATCACACTACTCCCCCCCCCCCAGTTCCCCCTCCCCCCGAACAGTATAGTAGTACATATATACCACACACACATACATGTGGTGACAATATACCACACATATATGTGGTGACAATATACTACACACATACTATGGTGACAATATAGGACATATATACTACACACATGTGATGACAATATAGTACATATATACTACACACATATGTGGTGACAATATACTACACACATACTATGGTGACAATATACTACACATATATACTATGTGGTGACAATATAGTACATATATACCACACACATACATGTGGTGACAATATACTACATATATACATGTGGTGACAATATAGTACATATATACCACACACATACATGTGGTGACAATATACTACACACATATGTGGTGACAATATAGTACATATATACCACACACACATACATGTGGTGACAATAGACCACACACATACATGTGGTGACAATATACCACACACATACATGTGGTGACAATATAGTACACACATACATGTGGTGACAATATACTACACACATACATGTGGTGACAATATAGTACATATATACATGTGGTGACAATATAGTACATATATACTACACACATACTATGGTGACAATATAGGACATATATACTACACACATACTATGGTGACAATATAGTACATATATACTACACACATATGTGGTGACACTGAATGGGGACTTGGGTCCACAGATTCGGACCAAGACTTCCAAGTTAAATAAAGATCCGCATCATACAGCCATTACACAGAGCGCACAAAACCCCCCACAAAACCCCCCACATCCTACTGAGCTGCACCTCCTTCACCCAGCCCATGTCTGTGCTGCCTGGCGGCTTAAAGAAACAGTCTGTTCTTCCGCCCAGCTCCTTCTCCTGTTCTGCGTCTCCTTCCCCTGTTCTGCGTCTCCTTCCCCTGTTCTGTGTCTCCTTCCCCTGTTCTGTGTCTCCTTCTCCTGTTCTGTGTCTCCTTCCCCTGTTCTGTGTCTCCTTCCCCTGTTCTGTGTCTCCTTCCCCTGTTCTACGTCTCCTTCCCCTGTTCTGTGTCTCCTTCCCCTGTTCTGCGTCTCCTTCCCGTTCTGTGTCTCCTTCCCCTGTTCTGTGTCTCCTTCCCCTGTTCTGTGTCTCCTTCCCCTGTTCTGCGTCTCCTTCCCCTGTTCTGTGTCTCCTTCCCCTGTTCTGTGTCTCCTTCTCCTGTTCTGTGTCTCCTTCTCCTGTTCTGTGTCTCCTTCCCCTGTTCTGCGTCTCCTTCCCCTGTTCTGCGTCTCCTTCCCCTGTTCTGCGTCTCCTTCCCCTGTTCTGCGTCTCCTTCCCCTGTTCTGTGTCTCCTTCCCCTGTTCTGTGTCTCCTTCTCCTGTTCTGTGTCTCCTTCCCCTGTTCTGTGTCTCCTTCCCCTGTTCTGTGTCTCCTTCCCCTGTTCTGTGTCTCCTTCCCCTGTTCTACGTCTCCTTCCCCTGTTCTGTGTCTCCTTCCCCTGTTCTGTGTCTCCTTCTCCTGTTCTGTGTCTCCTTCCCCTGTTCTGTGTCTCCTTCCCCTGTTCTACGTCTCCTTCCCCTGTTCTGTGTCTCCTTCCCCTGTTCTACGTCTCCTTCCCCTGTTCTGTGTCTCCTTCCCCTGTTGTGTGTCTCCTTCCCCAGTTCAGCGGCTCCTTCCCCTGTTCTGCATCTCCTTCCCCGGTTCTGCGCCTCCTTCCCCTGTTCTGTGTCTCCTTCCCCTGTTCTGTGTCTCCTTCCCCGGTTCTGCGTCTCCTTCCCCGGTTCTGCGTCTCCTTCCCTGGTTCTGCGTCTCCTCTCTGGGACAGACGTGATTTCAGAGTGTCAAAACCAAGACCGGTCGGTCACACTGCATGTGTGTATGATTTATTAGAGACACACGAGCCGGCAGGAATACGACACCGCCACTTCCAAGGTCAGTGGGACAATTGGAATGGGAGGACGGCAAACACACACACACACACACACACAGTGGTGTTTCACTATCCTTGTGTGGACCCCTCATTGACTACATTCATTTCCTAACCCTGACCTTACCCACACAAACTACATGCCTAACCCTAACCCTTACCCTAACCTTAACTTAACCCTTACCCTAACTCTAACCCTAACCTTAACTTAACCCTTACCCTAACCTAACCCTAATTCTAACCCTAACCTTACCCACACAACTACATGCCTAACCCTAACCCTTACTCTAACCTTAACCCTTACCCTTACTCTAACCTTAACTTAACCCTTACCCTAACCTTAACCTAACCCTAACCTTAACCTAACCCTAATCCTAACCTTAACCCTGCCCTTATCTTAACCCTAATTCTAACCTTAACCTAACCCCAACCTTAACCCTAACCTTAACCTAACCCTAATTGTAATCCTAACCTTAACCCTAACCTTAACCTAACCCTAATTGTAATCCTAACCTTAACCCTAACCTTAACCTAACCCTAATTGTAATCCCAACCTTAACCCTAACCTTATATTAACCCTAATTCTAACCTTAACCCTAAAACCAACTCCTAACCCTAAAATAGACCCTTTTCTTGTGAAAGGTGCGCATAAGGTAGGGGCTGTCAGGTTTTGCTATCCTTGTGTGGACATTTGGTCCGCACAAGGATAGCAAAACATGTACACACACACACACACACACACACACACACACACACACACACACACACACACACACACACACTATCTGCACATGAGGACACACTTGCATTGAACTTCCACATGCAGCAAAGTGTGTAAGTAAACACTCTGCAGTCCCCAGTACTGACTTCATATCCGCTTCTGCATACAATACACGTACGTGTGTGTGTGTGAGAGAGGGAGAGAGAGAGAGAGAGAGAGAGGGAGAGAGAGACTCAGTGAGAGAGTGAGAGGGAACAAGATTGAGAGAGGGGGAGAGATGGAGAGAGGGAGCGAGAGAGAGGGGGAGAGATGGAGAGAGAGGGAGAGGAGAAAGAGAGAGATTACTGTCATGTGAGAGCAGAGGGCAGAGGTTGGCAATGTGTGTGAGAAAGATGGAGAAGGAGGAAGACGGAGGAGGAGGAGGAGGAGGAGAGGGATGTGTAATGGGAGATCCATAGCGCCAGAGCTTTCCGGCGCTGCATTAAGTGTGTGATTCATAGCGGCACGGTGTAATATCTGGTTTGCAAAGCCATTTCTGTGCCATTACATCACATTAAGTATTCTTCACAACACACGGGAGCGCGCACATCACCGGCTATCCGATAACGACTTGTTCATGAGGCTGTTTCAGCACATCACATCTCTACCACCACCCCGCAACACGCACAACGGCACGTTCACCACAGCCGCCACACAATATCCGATGTGCGGTGTTGTTTCCCTACCGGTGCAGCGCCTCCACCTGTGTCTGTGCAACAGCAGAGCGCGGGTGTGCTGGTACGCTACGTCAGGGTTTTCCACTACCACCACAGCCACTAGTGAAACCGTGAAAACATGTATAAAACGGGTAGGAAAGTAGAAAACGGGTAGGAAAATAGAAAACGGGTAGGAAAACAGAAAACGGGTAGGAAAGTAGAAAACGGGTAGGAAAACAGAAAACGGGTAGGAAAGTAGAAAACGGGTAGGAAAGTAGAAAACGGGTAGGAAAGTAGAAAACGGGCAGGAAAATAGAAAACGGGTAGGAAAATAGAAAACGGGTAGGAAAGTAGAAAACGGGTAGGAAAATAGAAAACGGGTAGGAAAATAGAAAACGGGTAGGAAATAGTGAAAATAGGTTTTTTTCACTACCATCAGAGCCAGCAGACAATATCTGATGTGCGGTGTTGTTTCGCTACCAGTGCAGCACCTCCACCTGTCTATAGAGCAGCGGAGCACGGGTGTGCTGATACGCTACATGATGGGGTTTATTTTTGTGTAGTTATTTTAATGTAAAGTAGTCCATATGCAGTTTGTTTCAGATGAACTCCCAGTTTAGATGTTAACAAAGCATGTCAGTCATCCACCAACACATACATGGTGCAGCATCCATAACGAGGAGGGTGTGTGATGGACTAAAACACTACTTTCCCCCCCTTTCTCTATTTTACCCCACTCTTCTGAGCCGTCCCGGTCGCTGCTCCGCCCCCCGCTGCCAATCCGGGGAGGGCTGCAGACTACCACATGCCTCCTCCCATACACGTGGAGTCGCCAGCCGCTTCTTTTCACCTGACAGTGAGGAGTTTCACCAGGGGGACGTAGCACATGGGAGGATCATGCTATTCCCCCAGCCCCCACCCTGAACAGGCGCCCCGACTGACCAGAGGAGGCGCTAGTGCAGCGACCAGGACACACACCCACACCTGCCTTCCCACCCGCAGACACGGCCAATTGTGTCTGTAGGGACGCTGACCAAGCTGGAGGTAACACGGGGATTCGAACCACCGATCCCCGTGTCGGTAGGCAACAGAATAGACCGCCACGCCACCCGGACGCCCCACTAAAACACTAATTTTCACGGGACATTTGGAAAAAATAACAACGTATCCCGCTAGGCAGGACGCACCCAGCTCAGAGGCTGCATCTCTAACGCGTCGCGACGGCCTCGAACCCACAAACAAGTCGCTCACGTCATCGTCTCAGGGCTCAGCAGCGGCACATTCACCGTTAGTCTTGCTGATAAGTTCTTTTATGCATCCTCTTTGCTGTGTCATGTGATCTTCCTGATGTAAGTGTGACCTCAGGCCATGCAGACTGCAGCGGTGCATCATGGGAGCACCGTGCCGCCTGCAGGCTGACAGGAAGCGGGGGTATGGAGATAACGGTGATATTAATCCACTCTGCCATTAGCAAGACCGTTTACCCTCTACAGGCAGGGGGCGCCGAGCTGATGTGCTGTTTCCACTGAACACACACACACAACATATGCTGTGATAACATAGAAAACACGCACACACACAGACACACACACGACACACACAGTAGGGGTGTGAGCAGGCTTTCTGGGTAGTGTGTGTGTTCATATTTATAATCCATACCAGGACAGTATGACCTGACATGTCTGTCTTTTAACAAACCTGTTGCAGCCCTGTAGTCAAGACCACCTAACACAAGTCCAGACCAAGTCTCCTGGGGGCTGTCAAGTCCAAATTAAGACCAGTGGGTCCAAGACTTCTGTTAAGACTGAGCCCACAACAGTCCGTGGCCTTAAACACCATGACTGGAACTGTAGTGGTCGACCATCATGTCTTTTTTTTTTGGGGGGGGGGGGGTCCCCATTTTTCTCCCCAATGGTTCTTGGCCAATTGCCCCACTCTCCCGAGCCGTCCCGGTCTCTGCTCCACCCCCTCTGCCGATCCGGGGAGGGCTGCAGACTACCACACGCCTCCTCCCATACATGTGGAGTCGCCACCCGCTTCTTTTCACCTGACAGTGAGGAGTTTCACCAGGGGGAGGTAGTGCGTGGGAGGATTATGTTGTACCCCCCAGTTCCCCCTCCCTCCTGAACAGGCGCCCCTGACCGACCAGAGGAGGCGATAGTGCAGTGACCAGGACACATACCCACATCCGGCTTCCCACCCGCAGACACGGCCAGCTGTGTCTGTAGGGACGCCCGACTAAGCCAGACGCAACACAGGGATTCGAACCAGCGATCCCCGTGTTGGTAGGCCACGGAATAGACCGCCACGCCACCCGGACGCCCTTAAAACACGTTTTTGTGTTTGCTTCACCGAGTCTGGGTGAGCACCAGCGTA
>NC_079226.1:9286097-9288597 GCF_029633865.1 Lampris incognitus
AATGGTGTTGATAGACGTGCTCAACTAATGACGAGTAGAATATCAATATTGATATTGATATTGATCTATCTATATTTTTTCTATATATCTATATATATATATATATATATCTATATATATATAGATATATATATATATATATATATATATATATATATATAGAGAGAGAGAGAGAGAGAGAGAGAGAGAGAGAGCGAGTGAGCTTGCAGATGAATCAATAATCAACAAAGAAGCTGCTTTAAAAATTCCCACAGGGAAACTTTCCCATTCTTAGTCCAAGTCAAAGGATTTTTCATGCAGGAGGCGCTATTTCTGCTCTTGCTCCAAGGCTCTTCTGGTGCTCACAACCAATTGATTTTTTTCCCTCTCTCCGTTCGCTTCACACCGCCCACGACTTCATCCTCCCTTCTCATCACCTTTGTGTTCCACGTGAAACCGGAGGCAATCTAAGAGCTGGTGAACACACCCCAGACACCGCCTGGCACCGCCGCTCCCCAGACACCACCCGGCACCGCCCCTCCCCAGCACCGCCGCTCCCCAGACACCGCCTGGCACCGCCGCTCCCCAGACACCACCCGGCACCGCCCCTCCCCAGCACCGCCGCTCCCCAGACACCGCCTGGCACCGCGGCTCCCCAGCGCCACCGCCCCTCCCCAGCACCGCCGCTCCCCAGACACCGCCTGGCACTGCCACCGCCCCTCCCCAGCACCGCCACTCCCCAGACACCGCCTGGCACCGCCGCTCCCCAGCGCCACCCGGCACTGCCACTCCCCAGACACCGTCCAGCACCGCCACTCCCCAGACACCGCCTGGCACCGCCGCTCCCCAGCGCCACCCAGCACCGCCACTCCCCAGACACCGTCCAGCACCGCTGTTCCCCAGCGCCGCCTGGCACCGCACCGCTGCAAGACAAGCAAGCGCTGGAGAAATTCTGCCAGCCTGTTAAACTATTTATTTACTCGTGTCAGCCTGATTCCTACACAGTAAAAACGACGCCGCACTCCGTGTCGGAGACCACATTGAGACCACACCAGGTCCCAGAAGTCAGAGTAAAACTGCTGTAACCGGATCACAAGAATTCAAATATTAGGAGCTGATGTCCAGGAAGATCTGCAGCAAACACGGCGTCGTGTGTTCGATTGCTTCCATGATGTGGAATCTTTGTCTGTGATGGCTGCCTTTTGTGAGTGTAGACGCTCCTTTCACCCTAGCTGCTGAGGCTCGGCCTCGTGTGTGTGACGGTATTCTTCTTTCTGTTGTGTTCCAGGTGTGTTCCAGTTGTGTTCCAGGCAGTTGTGTTCCAGGTGTGTTCCAGGCAGTTGTGTTCCAGTTGTGTTCCAGGTGTATTCCAGGTGTGTTCCAGTTGTGTTCCAGGTGTATTCCAGGTGTGTTCCAGTTGTGTTCCAGGCAGTTGTGTTCCAGGTGTGTTCCAGGTGTATTTCAGATGTGTTCCAGTTGTGTTCCAGGTGTGTTCCAGTTGTGTTCCAGGTGTGTTCCAGGTGTGTTCCAGGTGTGTTCCAGTTGTGTTCCAGGCAGGTGTGTTCCAGTTGTGTTCCAGGTGTGTTCCAGTTGTGTTCCAGGCAGGTGTGTTCCAGTTGTGTTCCAGGTGTGTTCCAGTTGTGTTCCAGGTGTGTTCCAGGCAGGTGTGTTCCAGTTGTGTTCCAGGTGTGTCCCAGGTGTGTTCCAGTTGTGTTCCAGGTGTGTTCCAGGTGTATTCCAGGTGTGTTCCAGTTGTGTTCCAGTTGTGTTCCAGCTGTGTTCCAGGTGTGTTCCAGTTGTGTTCCAGGTGTGTTCCAGGTGCGCGACGCCTCGCCGGCCCTCTTCAGACAGCAGAAGGGATGAGTAGGGCCGCTCTGTTGGCTTCAGTCAACTGCCCGCAACGAAATGTCATGAACCCAAAGTCCAACACACACACACACACACACACACACACAACTCTAAAAAAATACCGTGCATTACAGCATCCGTGTGGCGTGGCGGTCTACCAACACGGGGATCGCCAGTTCGAGTCCCCGTGTTACCTCCAGCTTGGTCGGGCGTCCCTACAGACACAATTGGCCGTGTCTGTGGGTGGGAAGCCGGATGTGGGGATGTGTCCTGGTCACCGCACTAGCGCCTCCTCTGGTCAGCCGGGGCACCTGTTTAGGGGGGGGCAGCGTGATCCTCCCACGCGCTACGTCCCCCTGGTGAAACTCCTCACTGTCAGGGGAAAAGAAGCAGCTGGTGACTCCACGTGTATCGGAGGAGGCGCATGGTAGTCTGCAGACCTCCCCGGAGCAGCAGAGGAGGTGGAGCAGCGACCCGTCGGGCTCGGAAGACTGGGGAAAGTACCGTGCAGTCCAGCTCTTGAACCGAGTCTACGGACCGGGTGGGTGTGGACGTGGACGCCGGTCCGGCGGCTTCGTCGTCAGTCGGAGCTCAGCACCGACTATTGCTGCGACCAATAACGCACAACACAGACACACACACTGCATGACAACGGTGCTCAGTCCCACATCAC
>NC_079226.1:9291097-9293597 GCF_029633865.1 Lampris incognitus
AGGAGCATGTGGAGGAGCAGTCAGTGTGGTTTCTACTGAGAGAGGAGCATGTGGAGGAGCAGTCAGTGTGGTCTCTACTGAGAGGAGCATGTGGAGGAGCAGTCAGTGTGGTCTGTACTGAGAGAGGAGCATGTGGAGGAGCAGTCAGTGTGGTCTCTACTGAGAGAGGAGCATGTGGAGGAGCAGTCAGTGTGGTTTCTACTGAGAGAGGAGCATGTGGAGGAGCAGTCAGTGTGGTCTCTACTGAGAGAGGAGCATGTGGAGGAGCAGTCGGCGTGGTCTCTACTGAGAGAGGAGCATGTGGAGGAGCAGTCAGTGTGGTCTCTACTGAGAGAGGAGCATGTGGAGGAGCAGTCGGCGTGGTCTCTACTGAGAGAGGAGCATGTGGAGGAGCAGTCAGTGTGGTCTCTACTGAGAGAGGAGCATGTGGAGGAGCAGTCAGCGTGGTCTCTACTGAGAGAGGAGCATGTGGAGGAGGAGTCAGTGTGGTCTCTACTGAGAGAGGAGCATGTGGAGGAGCAGTCAGTGTGGTCTCTACTGAGAGAGGAGCATGTGGAGGAGCAGTCAGTGTGGTCTGTACAGAGAGAGGAGCATGAGGAGGAGCAGTCAGTGTGGTCTCTACTGAGAGAGGAGCATGAGGAGGAGCAGTCAGTGTGGTTTCTCTCAACAGGACGCTGGCTGGTTGAAGGAAACGACACTTTCAAATACACCTCCCAGAATGTATTTGCCACTGAAAGCGAAGGAGAACAAGAAAAGGAGGAGGACTCAGACCCTCCCTTTCATCCAAAACGGCTGTCCAAGTCTGCTTCAGGCAACAAACTCCCCCTCCGTCCTTCTCGGTGGCTGAAAGTGGACTGTGGTGTTTATTTCTTTGTTGTTGTTTTTTTCATGGGATCTCTCAGGTGTGAATGTGCCGTTCGACCGCCTGTGAAACGAGGTTTCACTGAGAAACAGCCCACATGCTACCAAACCCACACACACACACACACACACACCCACACACACACACACACACACACACACACACACACACATATATATAATATATCTCAACACACATACAGGAAAAAAGATTGTAATGCATAGCAGTACAGGCCTGTTTCGTGCGTCTCGCACTCATGTTTTCTACCCCTCCATTGGTTGCTGTGCATCATAAGTACCTACCCCATTGGATGTTATAATTTGAATGTTTCCCCATCTGATTGGTCGCTGTCCAACCGAAATTAGGGGCGTGACGCTGGGCAACGTGACTGTATGATTCTTTGTGAAAAAAAAAAACATCAGCAGCTGATGAGTGCGAGACGCACGAAACAGGCCTGTACTGCTATGTATTAAAATGTTTTTCCCTGTATCCGTGTTGACATATATATATATATATATATATATATATATATATATATATATATATATATATATATATATATATATATATATATATATCATCTCATCATCAGCTGCTTCTCCGGGGTCGGGTCACGGTGGCAGCAAGCTAAGTAGGGCACTCCAGACGTCCCTCTCCCCAGCAACGCCCTCCAGCTCCTTCTGGGGGATCCCAAGGCGTTCCCAGTCCAGACTGGACATGTAGTCCCTCCAGTGCATTCTGGGTCTACCCCGGGGTCTCCTCCCTGTTGGCTGTGCCCGGTAAACCTCCAAAGGAAGGTATATGTTAAACTTAGCACAAAAAGTAAGGAAATGTGTGTTAGGTAGATTATGTCTTTGTTGTAACAATGCTGCTTGGCTGTAAATCTTATATCAGGCAGCTGACTGTCAGCACCTGGGGGACCAGAAGCTCAAAACAAGAGTCAATAGCAACAGCAAAACAAGCTGTTTGGCATTGGTAGAGAAGATTTGACACATTTTTCATGGGCGCAACCCACATACTCAGCTCTGCTGCTCATCCCACAAATGCATGTTCCTTAGAAATGTGGCGCCATTTAAAAGGGAAATAAACAGGCTTTCCAACGGTATAAGATTTATTGCCCAGAAGCATTGTTACAGCAAAGAAATAATCTACCAAACACATTTGCTTACTTTTTGTGCTAAGTATATATATATATATATATATATATATATATACACAGAACTGCCCAGAACTTCTGCTTGTGGTGTGGGAAGATGGCGGCGCAAATTCACATTTGCGGCAGCCTCACCCAGTACCAGCCATGCAGTGTCTTTGTCCACATCTGCATGTAAATTAGTCTTCGTTTGATGGCTGGGAGAGCTGGCGCTGGATCGGCTGGGAGAGCCTGGTCTGCTGCGTCCTGTGGGCCCAGGCACCACGACCTTGGCTGTAACTGCACCCAAAGAGGCAACACCGAGGGCAATCTGACAAGATGCGGAAGCGGGGCAGGCTAAGCTAACTGCTAGCCCATGCAGACCGGCAGTTCCAATAACACCGAGGGCGGTCTGGCGGCGGCCTCGCCTAGCCTTGACTGTGTTTTTATTGTCGTTGTGTGGAGTGCGGGGAGGTGTGTCGAAGGTGTCCGGTGGATCGACTGAG
>NC_079226.1:9298597-9306097 GCF_029633865.1 Lampris incognitus
AAGCAGCCACAGGAATGTTAGCATTAGCATTAGCGGCATCCTGTTTTCTCCTTGCACGTGAACATGGACCATGTTGGGTGGGGGGGGAGGTGTCACCAGTTTGCTAAACCGGATCTTCCGAGTTCCTGAGGACCTTGTGAAATGCAACATTCGTGTCCGGCCCCCTATTTGTGAATGGTGATGGTGGATGTAGTGCATGCTGGGTAAGTAATGCAGCTCATGTTCACACATCCACCTCGACCTTCTACGTCCATGTAGTTTTGTGGCGAAGCAGTCTGTCTGACATCACAGCGTGGTTGTCCGTAAACAATGTTGACACGGTCCAAAATTAACACCCACTAAGTGTCAAATGTGGGTGGAAATCAGCTCTGGCGGGTAAATAAATAGGGGTCGCTGGCTAGCCGGCCTGTAAAATAACTTGTGGATCCCACTGTAAAGCTCAGTCTCGAGTGTTATACGTCACTGAGTCACTGTGGCTACTAAGACCCTCGCTATCCACAGTCGACATGCGGACATGTGAGCAAATCCCATCACTGGATAAAGTCGCCCACTAGTTAAGAGGTCAGTGACTGCTCGTTCTGCGGCGTGGCCTCTGGAAAACATCTCCCAGACCTAAAGTTAAAACCAACATTCATATTGTTTTTCCATATCTTTCATAGATTTTTCCATCTCCTGTTCATATGTGCCAAGACACTGCTGGCGTTAAGACACCAAATCACAAACATAAAGAAACTAATAAAGATGGCGGCTGGTGGTTTATTCTGACGATGCTGGAGTATGACACCACCACTGACGCGATGGCCTGCACTGCCTGCCAGAAACAGGAAATGTGTGTCCTTCCTGTAATGACATCAAGCCTCTGCTAAAGCGGAGGCCGTCTCTCATGAAAGTTGTGAATCTTTTCATAACGCTCTTTAAAGTAAGACTGCAGATTAACTTGGACACTCCAGGCAATATCTTAATGAATAAATGAATGAATGAACTTAATGAGGTGAATGAATTTTTTTTTTTTTGTTGCATGGTACAATTTTTTAAAAGATATATTTTGCTAAATTTTCTCACTCTTCCTGACACTGGCGGATGAACCAAAAAGTAATTTCTAGACCACGAGTATAGCACAGAGGTTTTCAATCAGGTCCCACAAGCCAGCGGATCGTCTGGGTTTCTGTGCTGCCAGCTAGTTGATTACATTCAGCTGCTGTGGGTGAACTTTGGGCTCCCGATGACCAGTTTGAAAAATGCTGCTGCGACAAGCGCCGTATATTCTTCCGAAAGTAGAACAGACTGCTCCACTTTAAAGCTCCAGAGTAAAATACCTGCTCTCGGAGTGAAACACTGAAGCGCCACGGGCACGGCCCTCTTAAATAACTACAACCAGGAAAACACAAAAGGTGACTTATGTTAGCCGTGGTGCTGTGGGAAGAGAGCTTCACATTTGCAGGTAACACGGTGAGTCACACTTTCAAAACGGTTAAAAGTGCTTGCTAATCACCCCATTAAAGGTTGATAACTCGTTTGTTAGGGTGTTAAAAATCAATACTTGGATGATATAACACATAAAAAGCCTTTTTTTTTAGCTGCCGGGCTGGGAGACCACACGGGCCCATCGACATTGTCTCATAAACCACGTGACAGGAAAGGCTAAACTAGCCGCGGCCTCACCCTAAACTTCACCACTGCAGCTGTAGTTGTGTTTACGAACACGTCGCACGACATCTTCAAGTCGCGATATTTGTACACCATTTACTGAGAATGTGACTCAGCAGGCCACGCCAGTCACGTGGTTTCTGAGAGAATGTCCATGGAGACTCGTATTTATAAGATTTAGACTACCAACCTGAAAATCCCAAGTCTTTTTGTTAACATCTTATCAATAATTTATAACACATTAATAAACTGGTTAACATGAATAAGAAATGTGCAAACATTATATAGCCTCTATAACGTACGCCTTATTTTAAAGTGGGACCAACGTCCATTCAAAAGGGTACGTTGTGAATGTAGAGACAAGCGTGTCTGAACCGCCCAGTCTCTCCGCCCTGACCAGAACGGAGTGATGAATAAATGAAACACATAACAGACCTCTAATGTTGGAGACAGAAAAGAGACTTATTATTATTAAAAAAAGAACTATAAATTTTTATCATCATTATTATTATTAATTATTATTAAAAGAGCATTATTATTATTATTATTATGAGAATTATTATTTAATTATTATTAAGAGTATTAAACTTTTCTTCTTATTATTATTAAATTAGATTAAATTATTATTATTATTTCATTATTAAAAGATCATTAATATTATTATTATTTAATTATTATTAAGAGCATTAAACTTTTCGTATTATTATTATTAAATTAGATTAAATTATTATTTAATTATTAAAAGAGGATTATTATTATTATGAGAACTATTATTTAATCATTATTAAGAGTATTAAACTTTTCTTATTATTATTATTATTAAATTGGATTAAATTATTATTATTATGTAATTATTAAAAGAGAATTATGATTGTTGTTGTATGAATGAACATGGAAAGGGAAGGAGCTGTCCATGGTGCTGAAGACAGTGTGCAGGCTGTGGGAAGCGAGGAGAGGATCGTCTGATGAGAAAGCAGGACAATGAGTGAAAACTAGAGATGAAAAAAGAGAAATAATGACATTTAGAAACGTGTATGGCTCTGACACATATCACACATTGTCAAAAGTCAAAGCTAATCAGAATAATTGGGGGGGGGGGGAGCTGAAAATGGTCTGTACTCGTTCAGGGTTACACGTGCGTGACTCCTTCCCACCTTGTCTGTTTTCCTGATTAGAGGCGTCATTTGCGATGAATTAGCAGGAATCCCGCTGCTGTTTTTTAGCATCTAATTTGTTGTTCGGAAATGTTTGTATTCATGTCTCAACTTGTGTATTTTACCCGTTAATGAATGCTCCTGTGTTGATAACTTCACCATTAGCATTCGTTAATGAATGGTAGCTTTAGTTGCACAAAAACTACAGTGAGTTTTCATTTTTTTTAAACACGTTTGTTGAAACGAATTAAAACATCAAAATTAAAGCAAGCAAGTAAATAAATAAATAAAAGCCGTGGCATGCAGCAGGGTTTTGGCTGCAGAGAGATGGTATAGTATGCAGCATAAAGCACTGATCCCAGTATAATGATTTGCTAACGCATGTTGTGGGATTATCATGTTGATTGAGAAGTATAGAGAAGGCCAGAAAGAGTTGCATTGTGTCTTTGTAGATTTAGAGAAAGCTTATGACAGAGTGCTGAGAGAGGAGGTGTGGTATTGTATGAGGAAGTCAGGAGTTGCAGAGAAGTATGTAGGAGTGGTGCAGGATACGTATGAGGGAAGTGTGACAATGGTGAGGTGTGCGGTTGGAATGACAGATGGGTTCAAGGTGGAGGTGGGATTACATCAAGGATCGGCTCTTAGCCCTTTCTTGTTTGCAATGGTGATGGACAGGTTGACGGACAAGATCAGGCAGGAGTCTCCATGGACGATGATGTTCGCGGATGACATTGTGATCTGTAGCGAGAGTAGGGTGCAGGTTGAGGAGAGCCTGGAGAGGTGGAGGTATGCACTGGAGAGAAGAGGAATGAAAGTCAGTAGGAGCAAGACGGAATACCTATGCGTGAATGAGAGAGAGGACAGTGGAATGGTCAGGATGCAAGGAGTGGAGGTGACAAAGGCATTTGAGTTTAAATACTTGGGGTCAACTGTCCAAAGTAACGGGGAGTGCAGAAGAGAGGTGAAAAAGAGAGTGCAGGCAGGTTGGAGTGGGTGGAGAAGAGTGTCAGGAGTGATTTGCGACAGAAGGGTACCAGCAAGAGTTAAAGGGAAAGTTTACAAGATGGTTGTGAGACCAGCTATGTTATATGGTTTGGAGACAGTGGCACTGACGAAAAGACAGGAGGTGGAGCTGGAGGTAGCAGAGTTGAAGATGCTAAGATTTTCACTGGGAGTAACGAAGAAGGACAGGATTAGGAACGATTATATTAGAGGGACCGCTCAGGTTGGACGGTTTGGAGACAAAGCAAGAGAGGCAAGATTGAGATGGTGTGGACATGTGTGGAGGAGAGATGCTGGGTATACTGGGAGAAGGATGCTGAATATGGAGCTGCCAGGGAAGAGGAGAAGAGGAAGGCCAAAGAGGAGGTTTATGGATGTAGTGAGGGAAGACATGCAGGTGGCTGGTGTGACAGAGGAAGATGCAGAGGACAGGAAGAAATGGAAAGGGATGATCCGCTGTGGCGCCCCCTAACGGGAGCAGCCGAAAGTAGTAGTAGTAGTTGTGGGATTATCGATGTGCAGGAGGTGGTAAACGGTAGCTTGAAATCTGACACAAACTCAACGAGACAGCCATGAGCAGCGGTGATAAACAAAACAGTGTTTCTACGGCCACTATAAAACTACAGATACTAAGACTGATGACGCCTGCTGTGGATTTGAGGCGGAGGAGACCTGCTGTGATGATGCAGGTCACATGACCGGTTTATGACTCAGGCCTGCTCTGCTGTTAACAAGGTGCCGCTTGTTTTCTCCGTGGCTTTACGGCCGGGCCAGGCGGTGGGTTCTCTGTCTGCCAAGTGACATAACGTGACGTCACATCGCGGAAAGAAAACCGAATGAGAGAAAAAGAAATCTTTATTCACCGTCGCCCCAACTATCCTCACCTCACCGCACTTATCCCGTAACCTCTCGAGAGGTCGTAGGGGCACCGCTGCTGAATCCGCGACCAGTCCTCGCCATCTCTGTCTGAACTCAGCTGCCCTCTGCAAGCTGGCAAAGTCGAGGCCTGTTCACTCTCTGGTGTTACACGGCCATCGCTTCTTCTGTCTTCCTCGTCTTTGCCCACATGAAGACTTGCCGACAATCGTCAAGAAGAGCAAGCTGAACTGGTGTGGTCACATCTCCAGAAGTTCCGGCCTTGCCGAGACCATCCTGCAAGGCGCAGTGAGGGGCGGGCGAAGACGAGGAAGACAGAAGAAGCGACTGCCCCAACTACAGAGATGCAGAAACCACCGGGAGGAACAGCAGGTTGTTTTTTTGTTTTCAAACGCCACCCCCCACTGCAGATAGACTGAGATTAGGCTGAAAATCGGTGAATTTCCCTTTAATTAGGACCAAGTCTTTGTATTAACCCTTCAAAAATGTGCATAGTAACAGATCCTGTCAAAAGAAGGCTTCATCCACACCCACACACACTAACACATGGCCTCATACAGCGAGCGCCACGCGTCAGCAGCACCGACACGCTGCCTTCTTTTAATCTACTGCCTCTGCTGAGAGGAAGCCACTTGTGTACACACACCTACACTGAACACACAAAGACACACCACCGTCCTCATGAGGCCACTGACAGCACATTTCCTGAAGGGGGGCAGGGGCAATTTATGTCTTCAAAGAGTGCCACCTAGTCAGCTCTGTCCATCTCGGGGCAACCGCAGCACACTTCCTGTCAACAAACGCATCATGGAACCTGCTGCCAAAGGAGCGACAGGAAGAGGGGGAGTCAGGCAGAGACAGAGAGAGAGAGAGAGAGAGAGAGAGAGAGAGAGAGAGAGAGAGAGAGAGAGAGAACAAGAGAGAGAGAGAGAGAGCATGTGTGGGAGAGCGAGGTGAGATGGTGGAAAACCTGAGCAACTCAACTCAAACGGAAAGCCGGGGGCGTCTGGGCAGCATGGTGGTCTGTTCCGTTGCCTACCAACACAGGGATCACCGGGCCAAATCCGCATGTTACCTCCGGCTTGGTCGGGCATCCCTACAGACACAATTGGCCGTGTCTGCGGGTGGGAAGCCGGATGTGGATATGTGTCCTGGTCGCTGCAGTAGCGCCTCCTCTGGTCGGTCGGAGCGCCTGTTCAGGGGGGAGGGGGAACAGCGTGATTCTCCCACGCACTACGTCCCACTGGGGAAACTCCTCACTGTCGGGTGAAAAGAAGCGGCTGGCGACTCCACAGGTATGGGAGGAGGCACGTGGTAGTCTGCAGCCCTCCCCGGATCGGCAGAGGGGGTGGAGCAGCGACCAGGATGGCTCGGAAGAGTGGGCTGGATACAATCGGGGAGAAAAAGGTGGAATATCCCACACAAAAAAAAAAACAACTTAAAAGCCACACAGTAAACAACTTAAAGGCCAATTATGAGCCTAATTTGGCGGGGCCGTGCCTATAGTCCCCAGGTCCTATATTCCCCGGGTCCTATGTTCCCCGATCGGGGAACATAGGACCCTTTCGAAAAAAAAGGGTCCCATATTCCCCGTTTTCCCCTAAAAAGGTCCTATAATCCCCGTTGCAATAGACACCGGGGAACATAGGACCCTCTTTTGGAAAAAGGGTCCTATATTCCCCGCTGTTTCCAGGGGAACATAGGACCTTTTTCCAAATAAAGGGTCCTATATTCCCCGCTATTGCCAATCGAGGAACAAACCGGGGAACTTAGAACCCTTTTTGCAAATTATTTCCTTAACAGGTCCAAAATAATCAAAACTGGGGTCATGGCTGAGATGTAGGCTACGACAATCTATTCCTCCGCTGATTAAATTAGGCCGTATTACCATTGTTGGCTGTTGTATATCGCAGGCCACCTTGAGTGCGTATCCAAATCGGGCCTAGAGGAGGCTGTAATTTGCTTTATTGTTATTTCTTACCAATATTTACTGCAGTAGGCCTAGTTAGTTGGCTCTCCGGCTCAGCATGGACAGTCGGCAATCAATGCAAGTTTGTCTTGCAGTAGGCCCGCCTACCAGTATAACCAGTAGCCATTTCCACCTTCGCTCAAAGTTCAATTTGCACAGCACTGGACACTTCAGCCACTTTCTTGTTACTTTGCAGTTCGTTTTCCATATTAAATCACTTGGCAGACTTTCTTTCAAAAATACTTTAATGATGAACTTTTTAGGCAGAGAACTTAGACCAGGACTTGAAATTTAGGACCAGCACAAAGTATCCATCAACGGGGGCCGCTTACCTTACACAATAGGCTAATTGCCTAATAATAATAATATGTGCTTCTCAAAAAACTAAAGGCTTGTGGAGGTGCTAAACCAAAAACATGAATCAAAGACGAACATCAAAGGATGTAAGGTAACACTCACCAAATGGTAAAAAAATAACAGAGGCAGTCCTCTATTTCACCATTTTATTGTTTGGCATCAGTCATTAAGGTTTCTCAAGAAGACCACCCGGCCAAGTTAATGACTGATGCCAAACAATGAAATGGTAAAATAGAGAATTGTGTCTTTTTTTCATTTGATGAGTGCTACCTTACATCCTTTGATGTTCTTCTTTAATAATAATAATAATAATAATAGTAATAGTAATAATATCAATAATAATAATAAATAATACATAATAATAATAATAATTACAGCCTAATAATAATAATGATAATAATAATAATAGCCTAATTATAACAGAGGCCTAATAACAAATAACAATTGCAGGCATAATACTATAGTAATGCTGATAATAGGCTATTAATAACAAAA
>NC_079226.1:9308597-9329561 GCF_029633865.1 Lampris incognitus
CACACACACACACACACACACACATTCATACCTAGGGACAATGTAGTACGGCCGAGTCACCTGACCTACATGTCTTTGGACTGTGGGAGGAAACCGGAGCCCCCGGAGGAAACCCATGCAGACACGGGGAGAACATGCAAACTCCACACAGAGGACGACCCCCCCCCCAGGTTGGCCTACCCCGGGGCTCAAACCCAGGACCTTCTCACTGTGAGGCGACGGCGCTAACCACTGTGCCACCATGCCCCCCCCTCCCGGTTTTAAAGGGTCGGACCCTTTAGTTGACTGGTTAGAGTAGTCGCCCGTGGTGCGGGCGACCTGGTTCGCATCCCGGCTGCCCCCTGAATTCACTACAGTATAATTAGCATCCCTGTTTTTCACCCCCTTACCTTCTTCTAAACAGCTACTACGTTTTTGTGACTGACCTCATATCCTGTCTGGCAGAGGCAGGATAACCCCGTCGGTGCCATTTCATGTCATCTTCAAGATTCAAACTGCTCACCTCCCTTCCACGGGCCTTTGACCAGTTGGAGCCGTCATGATAAAACCAAACATGCTTGATTTGTACAGCTAGAATCTGGACACGTCTGAGCCGGAAGGCACGCGTGTGCGTCTGTGTGTGTGTGTGTAGTCTTAACCAGCGTCTACAACCGTCATCTGTGCAAGTCAGCTGTGAAACGTGTGACGCCGAAGTCTTTCTCCCGGCGGGTGTAGGACTCGACAAGTCTTCCAGTGTGTTCCTGGATTAAAAGACAGACGGGTATTAGCTGTGATGTGCATCTGAATATGGTATCAAATATCTGAGCCACTTGAGGTGAAGCCTGATTTATGCCACCAGCCACGCAGAACCCGGAGCGGCACACGGCGTGCTGCCAGCGCCTCCGTTTGAGCTGGCGGTGGGTTTTTACCAAGACAAGGAGGGGGGCTATGCTCAAGGGAGAGAGAGAGAGAGAGGTGAGGGTGGTGTAGAGATTCAGAGAGGGAGGAAGGAAATGGAGCGAAGGGAGGAAGGAGAGAAACGGTGCAAGAGTAGGAAAAGGAGGCGCTATGCTTCCATCCAACTTCCAAAAACACACCTCGAGCGAATCGACCGCCGCGAGCCAAAACATCAAATGAAGGCGCATTTCCCTCAGACCCGCTTAAACAAGCAAAACCCTGAACGCAGCCTCAAGTACGCCACCTCATGTGTCCACACGCCAACACCAGTTACCATGAAGATCAGCTGATCGTGTGATTAGACTCCATCCACATTTCTACCCTTTTTTTTTTCATTTGGGAAATGTGTTAGCGTCACAATTTACCAAATTTCATCATATCAAATTACATTTATCTGCCCCAACAACGTATATAAAGTGTTAAAAACGTATAAAAAGTGTCAACAATGTATACAAAGTGTCAACAACGTATACAACGTATACAAAGTGTCAACAACGTATATAAAGTGTCAACAACGTATATAAGGTGTCAACAACGTATATATAGTGTTGACAATGTATATAAAGGCAACAACATATATAAAGTGTCAACAACGTATATAAAGTGTCAACAACGTATACAGTGTCAACAACATATATGAAGTGTCAACAACGTATATAGTGTCAACAATGTATACAACGTGTCAACAACGTATATAAAGTGTCAACAAGTTATATAAAGTGTCAACAACGTATATAAAGTGTCAACAACATATATAAAGTGTCAACAACATATATAAAGTGTCAACAATGTATACAAAGTGTCAACAACATATATAAAGTGTCAACAACGTATACAAAGTGTCAACAATGTATATATAGTGTTAACAATGTATATAAAGTCAACAACATATATAGTGTCAAAAACGTATATAAAGTGTCAACAACTTATATAAAGTGTCAACAACGTATATAAAGTGTCAACAACATATATAAAGTGTCAACAATGTATACAAAGTGTCAACAACATATATAAAGTGTCAACAACGTATACAACGTGTCAACAATGTATATATAGTGTTAACAATGTATATAAAGTCAACAACGTATACAAAGTGTCAACAATGTATACAAAGTGTCAACAACGTATATAAAGTGTCAACAACTTATATAAAGTGTCAACAACGTATATAAAGTGTCAACAACATATATAAAGTGTCAACAATATATACAAAGTGTCAACAACGTATACAAAGTGTCAACAATGTATATAAAGTGTTAAAAACGTATACAAAGTGTCAACAATGTATACAAAGTGTCAACAACGTATATAAAGTGTCAACAACTTATATAAAGTGTCAACAACGTATACAAAGTGTCAACAACATATATAAAGTGTCAACAACATATATAAAGTGTCAACAATGTATACAAAGTGTCAACAACATATACAAAGTGTCAACAATGTATATAAAGTGTTAAAAACGTATACAAAGTGTCAACAATGTATACAAAGTGTCAACAGCGTATATAAAGAGTCAACAATGTATACAAAGTGTCAACAACGTATATATAGTGTTAACAGTGTATATAAACCGTTATGCAAATGTTCAGTATGTGATTCAACATTGGCCATTTCCATCAGGCTTCTTTTTAAAAAAAATCTGAAACAGAAAAAATTGCATTTAAAAATGTTGCATGGAAATGTGGTTTTTGAGATAGAACATGAAACAAAGTGAGATGAGAGAGGGAGGGAGAGAGAAAGACTGAGGGAGAGAGTGAGGAGAGAGAGAGTGAGGGAGAGAAAGAGAGTGAGGAGAGAGAGAGTGAGGGAGAGAATGAGTGAGGAGAAAGCAAGAGAGAGTGAGGGAGGGTGATAGATAAAGAGAGAGAGTGGGGAGAAAGAGTGAGGAGAGAAAGGGAGAGAGTGAGGGAAAGAAAGCGTGAGGAGAGCCCAGTAGAGTAAGTGAGGGAGCAAGAGTGAGGGAGATAGAGAAAGACAGAGTGAGGAGAGAGAGAGTGAGGAGAGAGAGAGAGAGAGAGAGAGAGAGAGACGAGGGGTAGAAACTGACCAGGGTCTGACAGGAAATTGAGAGGGATGGAGCTACACAGCAGGAGAGAAAAGTAATTTAAGAGGAGAGATGAAAAGAGAGGAGTGGAGAGGAGAGAGGGGGGGAGAGGAGAGGATGAGAGAAACAATGGCGATAGTAAAGATGTGTTGGCAGAGGCAGGTTCAGCCGTAGGGAGAGAAGAGCAGCATCTGCAAGCTGGCTGATGAAGCAGTTCATTTAGAAACGGGGACAGGACAAAGAGATAGAGAGAGATAGAGAGAGATGGAGAGAGAGAGAGAGAGAGAGAGAGAGAGAGAGAGAGAGAGAGAGAGAGAGAGATAGAGGGAGAGAGAGAGAGAGATAGAGAGAAAGAGAGAGAGAGAATGATGGGAAGCAGTTAAAGAGAAACAGATATTTCTGGGTGTTTATGGGTGCACCTCAAACACACACAAACACACACACACACCTGCCATGTTCTTATATGTATGTATGTGTTGGTATATATTACCCACAATGACTCCAGACTCCAACACTACCACGCACACACACACACACACACATTCTAGCCTGTACCACACAACACAGCACAACACAACACGACACAAAACACAACACGACACCAGCGTGGGTTTCAGCAGTTGTATACATGTGGCCAAGCCGTGTCTACACAACATCCAACATGTATTTACTGTCAGTGAAGCAGCGTGATAACAACAGCAGAGACCCCGAGACCCCAGACACACTCAGACACGCAAACCAACACTAATCCCACACACATCAGCAGAGTGGAGGGGGGGGGGGCAGGAACATAGTGGCAGAATGAGAGAGAGAGAGAGAGAGAGAGGGGGGGGGGCAATTGGGGAGGTGACAGTATTTGACTCATCTTTGTCTAGATTATTGTGTGTGTGTGTGTGTGTGTGTGTGTGTGTGTGGATTGCGGCGTGTCAACAGTAGAGTCAGAGGATGAGGGCGGTGTGAGCGCTGGCTGGCTAAAGTGGAGACGGTGTCCTGAGAACAAGATGAGTTCAGCAACCAGGAACACTTCATTTCGTTCCAGCCCACAGCAGCGCAACACAAAGACAAAAACACACACAAACCACAACAACTTCAAGAACACACACACACACACACACACACACACACACACACACACACACACACACATATATCCAAACTAAAATTAATAAATAAATCGCTGTCCAAGAGGACGAACGCCAGCCAGGATGACTGTTGGACTGCCGGTCTGCATGGGCGAGCAGTTAGCTTAGCCTGCCCTGCTTCCTGGTCCTGTCAGACCGCCCTCGGTGTTTCCTCTCCGGGTGCAGGTCCAGGCAGGGCCGTGATCCCCGGGCCCTGGGCCCACCGGACGCTGCACACCAGGCTCCCCCAGCTGATCCAATATCTACACTATATAACACGTATGTACTTGTGTGTGTGTGTGTGTGTGTGTGTGTGTGTGTGTGTGTGTGAGAGAGAGAGCACGAGAGTGGGAGAGAGAGAGCGAGGGATAGAGGGAGAGAGAGAACGAGAGAGAGGGAGCAAGAGAGAGGGATAGAGGGAGAGAGAGAGCGAGAGAGAGGGAGCAAGAGAGAGGGATAGAGGGAGAGAGAGAACGACAGAGAGGGAGCGAGAGAGAGGGATAGAGGGAAAGAGAGAGCGAGAGAGAGGGAGCAAGAGAGAGGGATAGAGGGAGAGAGAACGAGAGAGAGGGAGCGAGAGAGAGGGATAGAGGGAAAGAGAGAGCGAGAGAGAGGGAGCGAGAGAGAGGGATAGAGGGAGAGAGAGAGCGAGAGAAAGGGAGCGAGAGAGAGGGATAGAGGGAGAGAGAGAGAGCAAGAGAGAGGGATAGAGAGAGAGAGAGGGATAGAGGGAGAGAGAGAGCGAGAGAAAGGGAGCGAGAGAGAGGGAGAGAGGGAGAGAGGGAGAGAGAGAGCAAGAGAGAGGGATAGAGAGAGAGAGAGGGATAGAGAGAGAGGGGTAGAGGGAGAGAGAGAGCGAGAGAGAGGGATAGAGAGAGAGAGGGATAGAGAGAGAGAGGGATAGAGGGAGAGAGAGAGCGAGAGAGAGGGATAGAGAGAGAGAGGGATAGAGGGAGAACGAGAGAGCGAGAGAGAGGGAGCAAGAGAGAGGGATAGAGGGAGAGAGAGAACGAGAGAGAGGGAGCGAGAGAGAGGGATAGAGGGAAAGAGAGAGCGAGAGAGAGGGAGCAAGAGAGAGGGATAGAGGGAGAGAGAACGAGAGAGAGGGAGCGAGAGAGAGGGATAGAGGGAAAGAGAGAGCGAGAGAGAGGGAGCGAGAGAGAGGGATAGAGGGAGAGAGAGAGGGATAGAGGGAGAGAGAGAGCGAGAGAAAGGGAGCGAGAGAGAGGGATAGAGGGAGAGAGAGAGAGCAAGAGAGAGGGATAGAGAGAGAGAGAGGGATAGAGGGAGAGAGAGAGCGAGAGAAAGGGAGCGAGAGAGAGGGATAGAGGGAGAGGGAGAGAGAGAGCAAGAGAGAGGGATAGAGAGAGAGAGAGGGATAGAGAGAGAGGGGTAGAGGGAGAGAGAGAGCGAGAGAGAGGGATAGAGGGAGAGAGGGATAGAGAGAGCAAGAGAGAGGGATAGAGAGAGAGAGAGGGATAGAGAGAGAGGGGTAGAGGGAGAGAGAGAGCGAGAGAGAGGGATAGAGAGAGAGAGGGATAGAGAGAGAGGGATAGAGGGAGAGAGAGAGCGAGAGAGAGGGATAGAGAGAGAGAGGGATAGAGGAGAGAGAGAGCGAGAGAGAGGGAGCGAGAGAGAGGGATAGAGGGAGAGAGAGAGAGCAAGAGAGAGGGATAGAGAGAGAGAGAGGGATAGAGGGAGAGAGAGAGCGAGAGAAAGGGAGCGAGAGAGAGGGATAGAGGGAGAGAGGGAGAGAGAGAGCAAGAGAGAGGGATAGAGAGAGAGGGGTAGAGGGAGAGAGAGAGCGAGAGAGAGGGATAGAGAGAGAGAGGGATAGAGAGAGAGGGATAGAGGGAGAGAGAGAGCGAGAGAGAGGGATAGAGAGAGAGAGGGATAGAGGGAGAGAGAGAGCGAGAGAGAGGGATAGAGAGAGAGAGGGATAGAGGGAGAGAGAGAGCGAGAGAGAGGAATAGAGAGAGAGAGAGGGATAGAGGAAGAGAGAGAAAGGGAGTTGTGTTTGACAGACTTAAGCCATCTAATTAATGCCAGATTTCTGCTGGCTTCTCGTGCAGTGGGTGGTGGGTTAGCGTGGGTGGTGGGTTAGCGTGGGTGGTGGGATCATGCAATGGGTGGTGGGTTAGCGTGGGTGGTGGGTTAGCGTGGGTGGTGGGCTCATGCAATGGGTGGTGGGTTAGCGTGGGTGGTGGGCTCATGCAGTGGGTGGTGGGTTAGAGTGGGTGTTCCCCCGCCATTCATCCACTGTGGTGACGGAGAATCCAAGGACAAGTGAAAATGAGTAAAAGTAAAGAAAACCATTGATGCTCTATTAAACCGAAAGAAGGGCGTTAAAGTTTTGTGTTTTATGAAGAAACGGATGTGCATTTTAGGACAATGTTGTTTTTGAGCAGATATGGAAGTCGATTTCTTTTTCTAATAGTATAAATATTAATAATATTTAGTACTTAATAAAATTTAAGTTAATAATTGATATTAATAGTAATAAACATTAATAGAAAAAATAGCAATAAAATACTAAAACCTGTTTGAATATTTATTAATTAATAAATTTTAAGTTAATAATTGATCAAATACTAAACTACAAAAAAATGAATATTTATTAATTAATGAATTTTAAGTTAATAATTGATATTAATAACAGTAATAAATATTAATAGAAATAAAATACTGAATATTAATTAGTGAATTTTAATTTAATAATTAATATTAATTAATAATAGTAATAAATATCAATAGAAATAAATAGTAATAAAATACTAAAATAAAAAAAAACCGTTTGAAGTCTCCCACCACTCGTTTTGTCTTGGCGGCAGGGTCATCGGGGAGGGGGACCATGAAAAATTATATAATTATTGAAGTGGTGTACAGTGTACTGATAAACAATGTGTCGTCTATTAGCGATGAAGTGATATCACATTTTAATTGCCAATAACGATTCCGGGCGGGAATCTTCAGGCGTCAGCTGATACCGAGTCCTGGTCTGCTGCGCCCCCGGGCAGGGCAGACGTGGACCATTAGTTCGGCCTCCATGGGCAGGATAATTGAGACAGAACCAGGACATGTGCCACTACTAAAGAAGGCTTCCATGTGCCAAAAAGGCAGTAAATCGAGTCGATTCAGGTTACTCATGGCTTTGGGGGGTGAATTTTAGTCTTGGGTAAAATCTCCAACACCAGTACAGTTTCTAAGCCTGGTACCAGCCCGGTATCCAATATACCAGTATGGGTTATTACTGATTAGCACAATGTAAATGTAAAAATGACTGGGATTATCAGTTTCTCTTCCCAGTATCTCTCTCTCCCCCTTTCTGCTCTCTCTCGCCCCTCTACTCCTATTTGCGTCACTACCCCACCCCTTTTTCCCTTGTTCTCGCTTCTCCATCCTCTCGTTCCCCTCCCATCTCTCTCTGTACTCCCCCACTATGTTTCGGTCTGTCTACATATCTGTTGTAGCAGAGGTTTCTGGCTTGGCCGTGGGCTCTTGTTGAAAAGTACACGAATATGGCTGCCCTCACATCCTGTTTCAGACACTCCATTTCATACCACTGCCTACGGTGAGAGAAAGAGGAACCGGTACAGAGAGATGGAGAGAGTGTGAGACAGAGGACGCCAGTGATAATGTGCATGTATGAGTGTGTGTGTGTGTGTGAGAGAGAGAGAGAGAGAGAGAGAGAGTGTGAGGGAGAGAGAGAGAGAGAGAGAGAGAGAGAGAGAGAGAGAGAGAGAGAGAGAGAGAGAGAGAGAGAGAGAGAGAGAGAGAGAGCGAGCGAGTGAGCGATGGGCGAGCTTGCAAAGCTGACACAAATGTACTTCCAAAGGAAACATCCGAAGAGTCCACGAACAAAGAGGAAACACCGAGGACGGTCTGACAGGAAGCGGAAGCAGGGCAGGCTAAGCTAACTGCTAGCCCATGCAGACCGGCAGTTCCGATAACACCGAGGGCGGTCTGGCGGCGGCCTCGCCTAGCGTTGACTGTGTTTTTAGTGTCGTCGTGTGGAGTGCGGGGGGGGGTGTCGAAGGTGTCTGGCTGGGAGAGCTGGCGTTGGATCAGCTGAGGGAACCCGGTCTGCTGCGTCCTGTGGGCCCAAGGACCACAGCCCTGCCTGGAGCTGCACCTGAAGAGGAAACACCGAGGGCGGTCTGACAGGATGCAGAAGCGGGGCAGGCTAAGCTAACTGCTAGCCCATGCAGACCAGCAGTTCTAACACTCATCCTGGCTGGTGTTCGCTCTCTTGGACACTGATTTTTTTTGGTGTAGTTTGGATGTGTGTGTTCTTGTAGTTCTTGTAGTTTTTGGATATGTGTTTTTGTCTTTGTGCTGTACTGCTGTGGGAAACAATACTTCGCTTCATTACATGTACACAAATACTTGAAATGACAAATAAAGTGTTCTGATTCTTGATCCTTTTGAACATGGCCTACACAAACAAGGAGAAACATCATTCATTCTGTAAGACTGCTATATATATATATATCTATATCTATATCTATATCTATATCTATATATCTATATATATCTATATCTATATAGATATATATATATATTGGCAACAGCGCTTTCTTCCTTCGAGGTGCCTTGAGCACTGGGTGTTGTTTTTGTATAAAACATTAAAATGTCAATTACTCTCAATTGACCGGCCCCACTTTGCCCCCTTTGTCTGATTGATGTCATTCCCAGTTTCGCCCAACAACAAAGCAGGAAGCTGTAAATCGATAGTCCCTCAGACGCTTTGAAGGTCCCTGCCGCAAACTGCCCACAGATCAAACAGCAGTCACCGAGACCTCCTGAAGGTCCATTGACAAAACCGGTACGGAGTAACTGCAGACGAGGCCAAGGGCACCCCGTCATGTCACATCAGATCTGAATGCTGGACTGCAGTGGGTGGTGCCTGGTTTAGGCACTGGTTCAGGGCTGTGTTTGTGTGTTATGGAATGCAAGGTTCGATACCGGGAGATTTGCTGACCGGATGGTGTGTTAGCTGAGCCCTGAATGACACTTGAACTGTTCTGTTCCGACTTCTGAATCCTTGCTTGGCTGAAAGCCAGTGTGTGACTGATGGGGCCTAGGATACACCGATAAACCGGGTGTCCTGGTAGCATGGTGGTCTATTCCATTGGCTACCAACACGGGGATCGCTGGTTCAAATCCCCATGTTACCTCCGGCTTGGTCCCTTCAGACACAATTGGCCGTGTCTGCGGGTGGGAAGCCGGATGTGGGTTTGTGTCCTGGTCGTTGCCCTAGCGCCTCCTCTGGGAAGGGGAACTGGGAGGAATAGCGTGATACTCCCACGCGCTACGTCCCCCTGGTGAAACTCCTCACTGTCCGGTGAAAAGAAGCGGCTGGCGACTCCACATGTATGGGAGGAGGCATGTGGTAGTCTGCAGCCCTCCCTGGACCAGCAGAGGGGGTGGGGCAACGACCGGGACGGCTCGGAGGAGTGGGGTAATTGGCCGGATACCACTGGGGAGAAAAGGCGGGGGGGGGACACTGATAAATCCTGCACAGCGCACCAAACCACCTACATTGAAACTCTTTGAGTTTGCACAATTCCAACACACATAAATCCGACACAACATGTGAAATCCCGAGACCACGACAAGCTGGTTCTCCCCGGTAAGGAAGAATTAACAGCGGGAAACCCTCGGGGACGCAGACACTTCCTTGCAAAAGAACACAGGAAACGGAATTACTTCAGAACGTACGGGACGATAATCCATCACCTTGAAGTGAGCGCGGCGTCTTTGTGATCCGCTTGGAACACATTAAAACGGCGTTTCGGCTGTCGGCTTACTGCACTCAGCCCATTACCGTCTTGTTCCCCTCGGAAGCAGCGGACCATCGTTCCCGTCCCGCAGATAACTGGGCCTTGTCTGACTTTTAAAGGGCTTTTCCAAATGGCACACTTAGCTACGCCTGACAGGATATGCTTCAGGACCGGTGGAGGTTTCTCCCTGAAGACCCCCCCTCTGATGAAAATCAAGGTTTTAACCTTGTTAACATGTCCGTGTGGTGTTGGGGTAATGTTACCGGACATATCGGCAGCAAAATGAGCAGACAAGGCCACGGCTGAGCAGAGCTGTTGAGAAACCGCGGTGTACCAGGGGCAGGCGGGGTTTCACACATCACAAGCTTTATTTATTTTTTGGATCTCCCCCCCCCCCCCCCTTTTTCTCTCCAATTGTACCCGGCTAATTACCCCTCTTCCGAGCTGTACCGGTCTCTGCTCCACCCCCCTCTGCCGATCCGGGGAGGGCTGCAGACTACCACATACCTCCTCCCATACAGGTGGAGTCGCCAGCCGCTTCTTTTCACCTGACAGTGAGGAGTTTCACCAGGGGGACGTAGCGCGTGGGAAGTTCACGCTATTCCCCCCAGCCGCCCCCCCTTCCCCTGAAGAGGCACCCCAACCGACCAGAGGAGGCGCTAGTGCAGCAACAAGGACACATACCCACATCCGGCTTCCCACCCGCAGACACTACCAATTATGTCTGTAGGGACGCCCGACCAAGCCGGAGGCGACACGGGGATCCGAACCAGTGATCCCTGTGTTGGCAGGTAACAGTATAGACCACTATGTTACCCGGACGCCCCATACTTCACAAAGCTAAGGAAGCAACCCCGCTAATGGATGGGGGCGGTGTTCACAGTAGCCATTCAAGGGCACCGTTTTGCAAATGTATCCCAACAACCGATGAGTTTTGCCACAAAACCGAATCTGAAGCCCGACGCTGTGCCATCCATTCCTCCTGGGGAGACGGCGAGTACGAGCCGTCATGTTGGTCAACGGGCACGTTTATTTTTCTTTCTCCAGAGACTTTCCGTATGTTGTTCTGAGTGTTTCTGCCTAACGGCACATCTGAGTGTATATATTCAAAAGGGAGACCACTTGTCAGAGCTGGCGAGCGGGACCAAGTTTATCCAACATCAGAAGCACATTATTAGCCGATGATACGCCCACTTGTATGTGACTGCGGTGAGTCCGGAGGCAACGGCCACAGATATATTTATTACAACAGATACATATAGGAGAGTAGACGGAGCCAGCCGCAGATCTGGCCGGCACGGAGGAGAGCTTTCCCGGTCTTTCCCAGCACACCTCACACCCCTTCCCCCTTTCCTCGGCTCCGCTTCCTCGCAGCCACAGCCAACAGGCAGTGGCCCCGCCCGGCGCAGCATGCTGTCCGTGGCACATGTGGCATCTTCTTCAGCCCTGCGCCCTTTAGGGGCGTCCGGGTAGTGTAGCGGTCTATTCCGTTGCCTACCAACACAGGGATTGGTGGTTTGAATCCCCGTGTTACCTCCGGCTTGGTCGGGCATCTCTACAGACACAACTGGCCGTGTCTGCAGGTGGGAAGCCGGATGTGGGTATGTGTCCTGGTCGCTGCACTAGCGCCTCCTCTGGTCGGTCGGGGCACCTTGATCCTCCCACGTGCTACGTCCCCCTGGCGAAACTCCTCACTGTCAGGTGAAAAGAAGCGGCTGGCGACTCCACATGTATCGACATGTATCGGAGGAGACATGTGGTAGTCTGCAGCCCTCCCCAGATTTACAGAGGGGGTGGAGCAGCAACCAGGACTGCTCTGAGCAGTGGAGTAATTGGACGGGTACAATTGGGGAGAAAAAAAAGGGGGGGGGGGTAAAATGAAATAAAAAATTCCATGCCCAAGGCCTGGCACCCCCCCAGTGGTGTTGGTGTGCTGCGGCTCTCCCTCCATCCGCACCAGCCTGACATCCGTCTCGGTTGTCTGCTACATTCACCTCCACCCGGTGTGGCGGTGGTGGTGAGGCTCCACTTGCCATGCTGGCCCAAGAGAGCGAACCGGTGGCTCAGTGGGGAGGATAAAGGCCCCGCAATCATGCCAACTCGCCTCCTCCCCTTTAGCACTAACAACCCACAGCGACCTTGTCTAATTTGCTCTTCTTCTTCGGAACCGGTTCTCGGTTCGAACACGTATGGCTGAATTACTCCTACATTACCGCTTGCCCTTGTGCAGCATACAGCAGCAAGCAAAACAGAAAACAAGCAGAGGTTACCGTGACTGATGAGCAGACTCGGCGGTGAGCAGGTATATGCACTGCAGGCGAGCAGCGGCGGGTGGGGGAGCTGCAGGCGAGGGGTGGGGTGCTGCAGGCGAGGGGTGGGGAAGATTTAAATTGAGAGCGGGGATAATTTGCATATTCATAGATTCTGAATTTCTTGATGAGGGAGGAGTATATATGATTTTCAGAATTTTAACAAGATAATTTATTATATCAAGCGGAGCATTTTATGTCTTAATACAAGTCTGGAAGGGGACTTTAATCCTATATCTGAGCAACACCTCAACAGAATGAATGAATGAGTAATCACATAGATAGATGGACAGATAACTTTTACCAGAGCGTGGAACTACTCCTCCAACAGCTGTAACTGCTAACCGAGCCTCACAAAGCCATCCTAAATCTTACAAACACATTTTACATTATGCGAGATATTATTCTGAAAAGAATCCATTGCAAATCAATAGAATCCGGCAGCTGGAAGCAGGACCAATCAGAGAACTATCAAGAGCGGGTTAGATCAGTGGCGGCTGGTGCTAGCAATTTTTTTGGGGGGGGGGCGCCAAGGTAAATTACGCCCCCCCACCAAATTGTTAGCACCAGCCGCCACCGGTTTAAATGGTGATAACAACCAGCCGCTCCATATTTTCACAATGACAACAATGGTGGCGCTAGTAGTAACTTATTTAGAAATAAGGAGCTACGTGGACCGGCCTGCTAGCGGTAGCGGTGTTTAGCCTACTAGCAGACAAAAGTTTGAAAATGTGACTCTTCTGTTCCACGTCATGTTGTTTGTAGCTCTGTCTGGTTAAGGCTGATCCAACTGGCTGAAAGTAATTTTGGTCTATGCCCACTGACCACGCCTCTACCACAAATCAACGCCTATTGAGCTTTTCCCAAATCACAATGCTTTATTCATCACCGAGGGGACATTGGGTTCTATTACAGACATCCACGCTCTAATAATGAGTGAAACAAAACGTAGGAACTGGTTCTGGGAGGCTAATCTAGGACACAGAACAAATAAAGAATCAAAGTCAAATTCTAGCTAATCTGGGGTTGCTGCCCCAGTGCTTGTATGGAGGTGTGTGAAATATCTGTTCCTAACTAATCACCCCACGCACAAACCTCTGGTGGAGGTACGACTGTCCTCGGGGTTGCCAACTCTCACCCTTCTGGTGTATGACACACACCTTCACCTTCAGCCTCACGGTCTCACACTACCCAGACAATTCTCACGCTAAAACACTGCGGCAGCACCACAGACGAACAGGTGAAGGTATTATGCTCAAAATCTTTCTGGTATAGTGATGGTCAAACCCAGAGAACAACTTTGACTCTAGAACATAGGTGGGCATTCGAAAACCGGGTGTTTCCATGGCGCTGCATCTTAAATCACTCTCCGATTGGTGCGTGATGCTTACACCACTTACCTAGCGGTCGTGGGGTTACACACAACACAGAATGTGTGTCACGAACCTTTCCATGTAAACAATTAAAAATCGATATAGTGGTTTTGAGAATTGAAACAGTATCAGAAACGATAATACCGCCATACTCGAGCGTATCGATATTTTCTTACACCCCTACTGGCTACCATTCTGATTCTTCTCTTCCTGTAAACCCTTGTTATTGCCTTTTTAACTAGTAAGTGAACAGCTAATAAAATGTAGTTTTCATATTGGGGGAAAAAAAACACGTCTTTGGCTTTCATTAGTGAATGAACCCGTGTGCCCTTTACTGGGTTAGTGTATGTCTAATATTGTCAGAACTGTGAGTGGAAGTCCCGGGGTGGTGCAGTCAGGTTATATCCTTGAATCTTAGAACTAAGCTCCCGATCCCACCACGTGTAAGCTGCATACTTTTTTTAAACCCTGATGCTGAATTGGGGTCAAATCAATCAAGCCCATGGCATCAAAATGTCACCCCTGCCAGGTACCCAAAGTTGGAAACCCTGCTGTCCTATTTTAACAGATGGATCGTACAGAGACCACAAATGACTTCCTAGGCTGCTGCTCAGCTCAGTTTACTCTGACACCTCCATCCCCGCCTCTGGGATAACGTTGTGTGGCTGTCTCACTCATACTGGTATTTAGCACGGCGGTGCCTTCCTCCCTCACTTCCTCAACCATCCCATCTTAAGTTTTTACTAAAGAAAGAAAAAAAAAATCCCCTGTTGCCCATCCTGAAAGAAAGGAGTAACGATAGCAAAAGGGAAACTCTGAACATATTTATTTTCATGTTTGTTACAAAAACACATTACACGTCAACAGGGTTCACACAGCCATGAAAAACCTGCAATATTCTGGAAACATCGCTGAAGTTTTGGGAAAGTCACGAAACTCTGACTAGAGCAGCAGCAACTCTGTTAAGTAACAGACGGTTGAAACTTTGTGGAGAAACATTAAAAAGTTCTGTTGTGTGTGTCCATGCAACGGTTTGTTCCGGTAAGCTAACATGTGCCTCCGCTGGCTAACCTCTATCAGTTAGCTAGCTATCTTGTTGACAGCATGCTGGTCAGGTGTAGTTTTAGTGGAGTTGCTGAATGCAGAATGCAGCCACCACCCCCGTGGACCCACCACCTGTGGGGATGAGCATTGGGGTAGGGTGCAATGCAGGCCTGGCGGGGACCGGGGCGGGCCAACTTCCAGCATCGCAGACTGGTCCTGGGGACATGGAAGGAGCTTGAGCTGGTGCGGGAGGTGGAGCGGGTACCGACTACATATAGTTAGGCTCACCACCACACATAGCATGGGCTTTAGTACCAAATTCCTGGAGAGGGGCTGGACTAGCCTGATATCCCCATTATTTATAATGTTAAAACGCACCTTGTGGTCGTGGAAATGAAGCTAAAGTTAGGGCGAAGTCATCGAGAAGTGAAAGGGGTATGGGCTCTGCTACAGCTCAGAGCTCTACGCCGACACGGCAGGGACACACGGACCTCCGACAGGCTCGCTGATTGATGTTGGTGAACTCCACATTATGTCAGGTGGACCTTTAGAGTGATGAAATGTGCCAAGGCCGTCGCACACTTAATCTGCAGAAATGCAGCCGACTCGGGCCCGTTATTCCACATGAGGCTCATCCATCAGCATTGTCTGTTCGTGTTATTAGGATAAGTAAGTCGCTTTCGTTTGTCTCCGGTGCCTTAAGACATCTACTCTTAAAATGTGAAAAGCACCGCCAACACAGCAACACACACCCACATCCTGCTATTGACTCAGAGAGAGGGCAATATCTCCCTTTAATAACCCCTGAGTAATCCTAATGCAATCAGATTTTACACAGAACACATTATCTTGTAAAAGCCCCCGTATTAAAACACCGACAGGACTTTGACCTTAAAATCGGGGTGGGGTTGGAGGGGTGGGGGGCATAAATCAACGGCAGCGGGCTGACGCCGATCAGTAAAACCAACAGCGCCGATAAAGCAACGCGGTAACCTTGGACTGGATACAGTCTAATACACGATGCCTACCCAGCCTTGCTGCAACAACACTATTATCTGCCATCCAGGCCCAGGTGCACCGCCCGAGAGCCGGATGCTTAACCTTCCGTGCATTCATTAACTCCAAGTGAGCAATCGAGACAGACGGGTGGGTGACTGGAGGCTCCTCGCTCGGCTTATCTTTAAGTGAAGAGTACCGCCCGACCGCCGTGCACTCCAAATGAGCACACTGAACACGCACTTATGACTACCCCGGCCGCGTATTAAAAAAGACTTGAAATGTTCAGCGACCTACGAGAGATCACACACAAAGCACAAATCAGCACCTCTTATCCGCCCCGCTATACCTCGCTCGGGAATGTATTACCAGCCCTACACCACCTGGACAAAGGGCCGGGCCATTACTCAGCATCACCCCGTATCGTCTCTCGGTGGCGCTGTATCGGGGGGGGGGGGGACATTCAGGTGCCGTTCATGTCGCGACAGATGAGCCTCCGGAAGCGTTCAGACACAAAGCAGCTCCACCAGCGGTTGCCAGAATCCATTCGTTTTCTATGAGTGAGCAACAAAGGAGACGGGGTGGGGTGGGGGGTGGGGTGGGGTGTTCGGTGTTGTGGGTGGGGCAGGGACCTGTAAAAAGTAGAGAAATGCTGGGGTTTTTTTTTCCCCAATTCCCTCCCCCCTTTTTTTTCTCCCCAATTGTACTTGGCCAATTACCCCACTCTTCCGAGCCGTCCCGGTCTCTGCTCCACCCCCACCCCCGATCCGGGGAGGGCTGCAGGACTACCACATGCCTCCTCCCATACATTGGAGTCGCCAGCCGCTTCTTTACACCTGACAGTGAGGGGTTTCACCAGGGGACGTAGCGCGTGGGAGGATCATGCTATTGCCCCCAGCCCCCCCCCCCCACCACCACGAACAGTCGCCTCGACCAACCAGAGGAGGCGCTAGTGCAGCGACCAGGATGCATACCCACATCCGGCTTCCCACCCGCAGACATAGCCCATTCTGTCTGCCCAATCAAGCCGGAGGTAACACGGGGATTTTGAACCGGCGATCCCCCGCGTTGCTAGGCAACGGAATAGACCCGCCACAATCGCCCAGACGTCTGAAATGCTGAACTTCTGTGCTGATTGGGTGTCGCTGGGTGATTCAAGCGCTTCGCTTCTCACCAACCACGCTGAAACGACAAACCAAACGTTGGTTCCCACTTCACAGTTCCCAGTAAACCAACGGTGGTAGAGGAGCCCATCGTGTACAGTCGGTGGGCTCCTCATTCTCTACCACGTCCAGCTTCCTGTTTCCCACCCACTCGATAAAACACAGAACGCCAAGGAAGAGGCGCCTTGAACGATAAATGCAACGATACACTTCCTATGAACTGATGAATGATTTACCTGCGAGGTAAAATGTTGTGCTTCAACAATACATGACCCCCCCCCCCCCCCCGTCTGACCGAACACACACACACACACAAACACACACACACACAACTTCATTATCCCAGAGTGCCAGAGGAAAAGCATAGGGAGCTGTTAGCTCGGTGACCCGAGGACGGATAGCCCCCGGTAGGACTTAGCGGCCAGCGGGCCCCCTGGAGATCCAGGCAATCTTTCAACTCCCCAGGAGGGCACACACCACCCGTTGAGATCATCACACACACACACACACACACACACACACACACACACACACACACACAAAAGGGGGGAAGCCATACATTTGCACTGGCAGGAAGGGAAGTGAATGGAGAAGAGGGAGGAGAAGAAGACGAGGCGAGAAAGGAGACAGACGTGATGAGGAGACAAACTCTCGTCGGAAAACGAGAGCGATTATGACGGCGATTCATCTTGTGAACAAAACGAGACGGAGAAAGAGAGGAATAAGAAAGAAAGGCAGTAAGAAATATGGAGGACCTGTTAACGGCTGTATCTTACGGCCTCGCTGAAGACATTACAGATGGGCGAAAGGAAAGGTCAAACCCCTCTCTTCCATCTTTCCCTCCGCCGTTCCCCCACTCTACCGCCGACCCGTCCTCCCCTCCTACTTCTCCCATTTATTTTCTCTTTTTCCCCAACAGCCGTCCATACCTGGAGAGGGGAGAGGGACCACCAGGTACTCCCCCTACTGAAACACGATGATGACTCAGCCTGCCGAGGCATCAGCTGTGCTCCTACCACCTCCACAGGCTACCGAACTGATGATGATGACGAAGATGATGAAGATATCGGATCATTCCCGTGTTTTGTCGGACCGTAATCTCTATACAGTACTTTGGTCAACACGTGTTGTTTGTAAACGTGCTCTACAAATAAACCGACGATTATTTATTTGTATTTGCGTAGCTAAAGTGAGCATTTGTCATAATGAAATGTGTTTAGTTAAGTTAAGGTACTTCATTAGTGCAAATCCTTTATGATAATTATCTTTCATAAGAAAGAGTAAAGTAAGCCGACGTGATAAATCAACCCCCCCGTCTGCCGCACAAGGGCTCCTCCACCTCTGCGCCGAACGACTCGTTCTGCTGCGTTTGACTCCAGACGCAGTACCACGAGTCACCCGCTCTCTGCTGCCACCCAGTGGCTGGGAGTGTTAGAATCAGCAGCGTTCAGATAAGTGATGTGGGGGGGCGCAGCTCTCCAGCACCCCAGCAAGCTCCGACCTCTCGTATTGAAGGGGAGCGAACCGCGCACGTGCGACTCGTGATGAGAGTCAACGGGGTTCTTGCACCCTAAAATGGATTTACGTGAATTATGTGACCTTTGCACAACGTAGAATATTTCTAAACTATATTTTATTGCAGATTATACATTTTACTCACTAACTATATATTTACCTTGCTGATTGCCAATGTGCTGTTGTTTTTAATTACTTCAGTTGATTACACAAACTTCTTTTTTAAAAAAAAAATTTCCCCTTTTTTCTCCCAATTGTACCCGGCCAATCACCCCACTCTTCCAAGCCGTCCCGGTCGCTGCTCCACCCCCTCTGCCGATCCGGGGAGGGCTGCAGACTACCACACGCCTCCTCCCATACATGTGGAGTCACCAGCCGCTTCTTTTCACCTGACAGTGAGGAGTTTCACCAGGGGGACGCAGCGCGTGGGAGGATCACGCTATTCCCCCCAGTCCCCCCTCCCCGAACAGGCGCCCTGGCCGACCAGAGGAGGCGCTAGTGCAGCGACCAGGACACATACCCACATCCGGCTTCCCAGCCCGTAGACACAGCCAAGTGTGTGTGTAGGGACGCCCGACCAAGCTGAACTTTCTTACAGTAAAACGGCTCAAAAGACCAAATTCAGAATAAAACAAACAATAAAACCAAGAAAACTGAAAATGGGGGGGGGGGGAATAGCAGGATTTCATACAGGGCCCTACACAGGAAGGCTTAACTTTGTTTTGATATGATGTGTTGAGGCGCCTCATTGCACACACACACACACGCACACACACACACACACACACACACACAGAGCCAGAGGGCCGCTGGTTCGAGTCACATTTGGCTACAGGCCTCGATTTGGACCGTGGGGGATTAACATGTCTGACACTTTGTTGTCTGTTAAAGGATAAATGAACCCAGGCCGTTGTTTGATCCCCCCCCCCCCCAAAAAAAAGCAAAGGGAAAGGCCATTATAGGGAAAAAAAACAGGCTGTCTTTCTCTTTCTTTCTATGAATACCACATGAGGGACAAAGAGGAAAAGGCCAACACACACACACACACACACACACACACTCTGTCTCTGTCTCTCTCTGTCCCTCGCTCTCTCTCTCATACTGTAAATACCGTTTCTATAAAAGTATCAGCCAGGTTCAGAGGTCATTTTGCAACTCTTCTGTTATATATATATATATATATATATATATATATACTAGAAGAACCCCGCTACAATGTAGCGGTTTGGTTATCCACCCGTCTAAATCTCCCTCCTCTTCATCCTGCCAGCTAACCACCTTCCCCCTGCCCCTAAACCCCCCCCCCACTCCAACTCCCTCCCCCAAATGCTCAGAATCATCTGAAATGCTGAGAAAAGTGGTTTTTAGCCATTTTTTAGAAAATGCATATTTTGCATATTTATGCATAATTATACATAATTTTATTTTCTGGGATTTTTCCCTTACTCTCTGAGACAATACCTACCACCTCCAAAAAGAATTAGGATCATAAGTGCTTTAGTTTTTCGGTCCCGCTATCTACACTAACTAACACACACACACACACACTAACACCACACACACACACATTACGAAAATATATGAGTAGATACACACACACACACACACACACACACACACACACACACAGCTCGGATCAATATATGCGAGTACCACAGAACTAAATGTTCACAAAATGTTTAACTCTCGTTTTAGTGTTAATGTTTTTTTATCTGCTTTGTAAAATTTGTGCCTTGTGATGGCCTGGTGGTCTGTCCAGGGTGTCTCCCCGCCTGCCGCCCAATGACTGCTGGGATAGGCTCCAGCATCCCCACGACCGAGAGCAGGATAAGCGGTTCGGATAATGGATGGATATATATACACACACACACACACACACACACACACACACACACACACACACACACACACACACACACACACACAGTTTGTTTCACATCATATCTGTAGCAGGTGAATCAGTTATGATATTGTTTTTGGTCTGCTATGATGCCAGCTGGTATGATGCTAGCTGGTATGATGCTAGGTGGTATGATGCTAGCTGGTATGACGCTAGCTGGTATGATGTTAGCTGGTATGATGCTAGCTGGTATGATGCTAGGTGGTATGATGCTAGCTGGTATGATGTTAGCTGGTATGATGCTAGCTGGTATGATGCCTAGGTGGTATGATCCTAGCTGGTATGATGTTAGCTGGTGCGATGCTAGCTGCTGTTAGCAGTCGACTCACAATTTTCAAGTATTTGCCGTTTAAGCTACAACACTGGTACATACAGGTACATGGCCAATCTGTCAACTGTCTCTCTCACTGCTCTCACAAACACACACACACACACACACACACACACACACACACTACTGTACATCTGGCCCTCTTTCCCCCCGTGTCCACTTGTTCTCTCCATCGCTGCTCTCTCGTCTAACTAATCCAGTGTGTTCCTGTTGCTTTTTTTGAGAAACAGAGAGATGGATATTTAAAGAAGACGGGTAAAAAGATAGATAAATTATCAGATAAACAGATGTGATAAGGCTTCCACTGTATTCTCCTCTGAGCTGCTGTGATACACACTGCCATCACGAGAGCTCGAATCAGAGGCAGGACAGTGTGTGTGTGTGTGGTGTGTGTGTGTGTGTGTGTGTGTGTGTGTGTGTGTGTGTGCGCGTGTGAGAGAGGGAGA
>NC_079226.1:9329761-9352199 GCF_029633865.1 Lampris incognitus
GTGATATAACTCAAATGTTGTCATCACCATTGCAAATAAGACCGGCTCTCAACCCTTTCTTGTTTGCAAAGGTGATGGACAGGTTGATGGAAGAGATCAGGCAGGAGTCTCCGTGGATTATGATGTTTGCAGATGACAATGTGATCTGTAGTGAGAGTAGGGTGAAAGTTGAGGAGAGCCTGGAGAGGTTCAGGTATGCACTGGAGAGAAGAGGAATGAAAGTCAGTAGGAGCAAGACAGAATACATATGCGTGAATGAGAAGGAGGACAGTGGAATGGTGAGGATGCAAGGAGTAGAGGTGATGAGGGTGGATGAGTTTAAATACCTGGTGTCAACTGCCCAAAGTAACGGGGAGTGCAGAAGAGAGGTGAAGAAGAGAGTGCAGGCAGGTTGGAGAAGAGTGTCAGGAGTGATTTGTGACAGAAGGGTACCAGCAAGAGTTAAAGGGAAGGTTTACAAGATGGTTGTGAGACCAGCTATGTTGTATGGTTTGGAGACAGTGGCACTGATGAAAAGACAGGAGGAGGAGCTGGAGGTGGCAGAGATGAAGATGCTAAGATTTTCTTTTTTTTTTGCTTAAATTTATTTCTGATTTTTCCCTTTTTTTCCTTCCAATTTAGTGGCCAATCGATCCCTATTTTAGCTCAGACATCCACCCTCATACTGCGTGCGTTCGCCAACTGCATCTCTCCGGCCGGCAGTCCCGAAGGAGACGCCTCCCCACTTTCGTGACAAGGCGAATCCAGGCCAAACTAATGCTTTTTCCAACACACCCAGAGACACATTCATGTGATGAACACAAGCCGACTCCGCCCCCCTTCTGAAGACAGCGTTGCCAATGATTGCTGCTTCATCGAGTCCGGGGATAGTCGGATCTGACGAGACTGAGGCGCGAACCCCGGTCCCCAGTGGGCAACTGCATCGACACAGAGCCGATGCTTAGACCACTACACCACCACGGACTGTGAAGATGCTAAGATTTTCATTGGGAGTGATGAAGAAGGACAGGATTAGGAACGAGTATATTAGAGGGACAGCTCGGGTTGGACAATTTGGAGACAAAGCAAGAGAGGCAAGATTGAGATGGTTTGGACATGTGTGGAGGAGAGATGCTGGGTATATTGGGAGAAGGATGCTGAATATGGAGCTGCCAGGGAAGAGGAGAAGAGGAAGGCCAAAGAGGAGGTTTATGGATGTGGTGAGGGAGGACATGCAGGTGGCTGGTGGGACAGAGGAAGATGCAGAGGACAGGAAGAGATGGAAACGGATGATCCGCTGTGGCGACCCCTAACGGGAGCAGCTGAGAGAAGACCAAGAGGAGCTTAAATGTTGTCATTCCCTGGTCTTAAAGGCTGCATTACAGTAAAGTGAGACCATTTTCTGAACTTATTCTGCTGTTTTAGTCAAACGAACATTGAGCGTCTCCCCCTGCTTGCTCATATATCCACATTATTCAACCCAAAACACTGTGATGTTTGATGTTGTATCGCTCGGTCCTACCAGTGATTTATTATTCAGTGAGGAAAGCATGTTACAGGATACTTCCTGGAAAGTACTTCCTGGAGAGCTTTTCGATCTATGGTTAAATGGGAGAAATCTGCTGGTCTGTGAGGAGCAGAATCGATGAAGGCCACGGTTGCGCTTTAGGTGACGGAGATTCTGACGCGCTGCAACTCTTTTATCCGAAGGCCAAGAGGAAGCACGCCAAGTTCAGAGCAGCTTTTCTATACAGCGATTCCCACACACACAGGAACCTGTCCTCACCCGCTGTAGAGACCGGATATCAATGATTTGAACAACCCTAGCCATTGATCTGAAGACCCTCCCCCCCTACACACACACACACACGTGTCTTTCTACACCACTATTTTTTCCTTTACAGCTTTCTGTTCTCACCCTTCTCTCCCCATACTCCTTCACCCCATCCTCCTTCCGTCACTTCGTCTCTCTCTCTCTCTCTCTCGCCCTCTCTCTCCCTCTCTCTCTCTCTTCAAAGGATAGAGGACACAGCTGAAACAAAGGCTGCCTGTATACCAGCTGAGCCAGCAGGATGGAGGGAGAGAAAGAGAGAGGGGAGGCAGAGATCAAAAAGAAAGAGATTAGGGATACGGGAGAGAGAGAGACAGACATGGAGAGAGAGGGGGGGGGGGCATGAAAGGACGGGTGGGAGTGGAGTACTAAATAAAGAAAGCGAGAGGGGCAAAGAGGAGGAAGGCAGAGGAGGGGTGAATGAGGACCGTCGGATGGTGGAGGAGAGGGAAGGAGGGATGCAGTAACGGAATGTATGAGAGATGTGGGAGGGGTGGGGGTGGGCGGGGGGTTGAAGAGGAGGATGAAGAAGAAAAAAAAGAGGTAAAAGAAGCGTCAGTGGAGTGAGGAAATGTGGGAAAGAGCAGCGGAGGGGTGCAGGGGCGACAGAGTTTGAAGGGCGGGAGGAGGGAGAGATAAATGGAGGGCAGGAGACAAAGGCAGGAAATGGATTCACATCGATAGTATGAGCTATTCACTGTCTCTGATATCAGTGATCAGATAAAAAAAAAAAACACACACACACACACACACACACACACACACAGACGGAGTCATGGCAGCCAGCCGGTGATGAAATCTGCCGAGAGCGGTAGAAACTGCAGCCATTAAAACCACTTCCTGCTGTAAGGCTGGTAATTAAATTACTATATCTACCATGTTTGGGTTTTCGATAGATAGCAGAGTGCATTTCTACAACAATATCATATCAAGTGTGAGTTGGGTATCAAAGTTAATAATAATAATAATAACAACAACAGTGAAAGTCTCAGAGAAGCTGACCGAGTACAAAGAGCTGGAGGTTGAGGTCAACAGGAAGTGGGGTAGGAAGACCGAAACAACACCGGTGGTCATCGGAGCTCTAGGACTCATGAGGAAGGGAATGGGAAAGTTCACCAGCCGTATCCCAGGCAACACCAACATCCATGCAGTCCAGAAGATCGCCCTACTTGGAACAGCCCCACATATTACGACGAGTACTGTCAATCAAGTGACACCTGCCCTACAGTGCCTCAGGTCCATAGTTTGGGCCCGCCTCTACAGGACGTAAAACAGGAAACACGAAAGAAACACTAATAATAATGCTAATTTTATTTATATAGCACTTTTCTAAAAACAATGCCACAAAGTGCTACACAACAAAAAAATAAAATAAATTAAAATATGGACAATAGGGTGGCTCGGCTACCAACACACAGAACACAGGACTGGAAGTTAAACTGATTGACAGGTCTCTTAGTATAAGAGACCTGTCAATCATAAGGGGTTAATGTCTTGACCAAAAAAAAAAAAAAAGTAAGACCTGCCTACCAACATGGGGTCGCTGGTTCGAACCCCCGTGTTACCTCCAGCTTGGTCGGGCGTCCCTACAGACACAATTGGCCGTGTCTGTGGGTGGGAAGGTGGATGTGGGTGTGCGTCCTGGTCGCTGCACTAGCGCCTCCTCTGGTCGGCTACGCCCCCCTGGCGAAACTCCTCCCTGTCAGGTGAAAAGAAGCGGCTGGCGACCCCACATGTATCAGAGGAGGCATGTGGTAGTCTGCAGCCCTCCCCGGATCGGCAGAGGGGGTGGAGAAGCGACCGGGACGGCTCGGAATAGTGTCCGGATACAGTTGGGGAGTGGGGGTCCGAAAAAAGCCATGACCCAAATACACTTCGAATCAGTCTTAGCCATGTTATTATACTACAGGCCACACCCAAAATAATGCTCAGAATGACCTCGGACCATTAAGGTATCTTTCATTAAGGTATCTTTCACGCTACATATTCAAATTCCCCGAATTGTCTCAGTTCTGATGTCCACACATCAGCTATGCTGCTGCAGAACTGCTGTCATCGGCTCGCCAAGTTCTGGTTGGCAAGCCGGTCGGCCCAAAATCAAAACGACTCGACTGACTAAACCGGACGATGGACTGAGCGATAAATCCTCCGACGATCGTTTGACTCGCGACTTCCACATTTCATTCATGTATTCATTCCAGTGAATTCACGGCCCGGCATTCACTTTGACCTTGAGGAGGAGGCGCATGTAAAACCACGTCTCCTGAGTGGAGCGTGTTTTCTCCTTCATCAGCAGATCTGCCCTGCACAGCACAATCTGGTTCAGCGCTCTTATGTAAGTCCACACACACACCCGCTTTCTGCAGCTTTCGACAGACACACACCGAACACTAACGTCCGTCTGTCCGTCCGCCTGGGAGATAATTACAGACAAGGGTTCTGTGTGATAAACTCATTACAATGGTAATGTGGCATTTTCACCTTGCTTGTTGTTAGAAGGTGTGACGGGCGTGGGGGCTGTGGTGAGGCTGTGCTGGAGGGTTTCATCATGAAGCTAACCCGCAGGTCAGCTGTCTGCTGAGCGGAGCGCTGCATGTAATAATGAGGTCTCATATAAGGCAGCACAGCGGCAGCACCACCATACATGACAGTAAGTCAGACACCGCTCGTGGTGGGACAGCTTTTACACGCCGGGCGCCTCATGAACCCGGCTCCTAACACACTCAAAGTGGCATTTATTCGAGTCTACTCAGAAAACTGATATTTCAAATTGGACGTTTCCGACTTGCGATGTGACATCATAAATACATAAGTGGCCTGCATCTACATAGCGCTTTTCTAGCTGCAGCAGCCACTCCAAACGCATTACAATGGATGTATGCCTCACATCCCCCCCCCCCCCCCACATGCACCCATACACCGGCTGTGGTGTCAGCCATGCAGGGCGCCAACCGGCTCACTGGGAGCAGTTAGGGCTCCGGTGTCTTGCTCAAGGACACCTCAACATTTCTGCATGGAGGAACCCGGGGATTGAACCGGCAACCCTCAAGTTACCAGACAACCTGCTTTACTATATATATATATATATATATATATATATATATATATATATATATATACACTACCGTTCAAAAGTTTGGGATCACCCAAACAATTTCGTGTTTTCCATGAAAAGTCACACTTATTCACCACCATATGTTGTGAAATGAATAGAAAATAGAGTCAAGACATTGACAAGGTTAGAAATAATGATTTTTATTTAAAATAAGATTTTTTTTACATCAAACTTTGCTTTCGTCAAAGAATCCTCCATTTGCAGCAATTACAGCATTGCAGACCTTTGGCATTCTAGCTGTTAATTTGTTGAGGTAATCTGGAGAAATTGCACCCCACGCTTCCAGAAGCAGCTCCCACAAGTTGGATTGGTTGGATGGGCACTTCTTTGAGCAGATTGAGTTTCTGGAGCATCACATTTGTGGGGTCAATTAAACGCTCAAAATGGCCAGAAAAAGAGAACTTTCATCTGAAACTCGACAGTCTATTCTTGTTCTTAGAAATGAAGGCTATTCCATGCGAGAAATTGCTAAGAAATTGAAGATTTCCTACACCGGTGTGTACTACTCCCTTCAGAGGACAGCACAAACAGGCTCTAACAGGTACTATTTAATGAAGATGCCAGTTGGGGACCTGTGAGGCGTCTGTTTCTCAAACTAGAGACTCTAATGTACTTATCTTCTTGCTCAGTTGTGCAACGCGGCCTCCCACTTCTTTTTCTACTCTGGTTAGAGCCTGTTTGTGCTGTCCTCTGAAGGGAGTAGTACACACCGGTGTAGGAAACAGAACGGCAGGGGGAATAAAAGAGGGGGATGTAGTGAACTGAAACAAAAAGGCAGGGGGAATAAAAGAGGGGGATGTAGTGAACTGAAACAGAACGGCGGGGGGAATAAAAAGAGGGGGATGTAGTGAACTGAAACAGAAAGGGGAATAAAAAGAGGGAGATGTAGTGAACTGAAACAGAACGGCAGGGGGAATAAAAAGGGGGGGATGTAGTGAACTGAAACAGAAAGGGGAATAAAAAGAGGGGGATGTAGTGAACTGAAACAGAAAGGGGAATAAAAAGAGGGGGATGTAGTGAACTGAAACAGAACGGCAGGGGGAATAAAAAGAGGGGGATGTAGTGAACTGAAACAGAAAGGGGAATAAAAAGAGGGGGATGTAGTGAACTGAAACAAAAGGCAGGGGGAATAAAAAGAGGGGGATGTAGTGAACTGAAACAGAACGGCAGGGGTAATAAAAAGAGGGGGATGTAGTGAACTGAAACAGAACGGCAGGGGGAATAAAAAGAGGGGGATGTAGTGAACTGAAACAGAACGGCAGGGGGGATAAAAAGAGGGGGATGTAGTGAACTGAAACAGAACGGCAGAGGGAATAAAAAGAGGGGGATGTAGTGAACTGAAACAGAACGGCAGGGGGAATAAAAAGAGGGGGATGTAGTGAACTGAAACAGAACGGCAGGGGGAATAAAAAGAGGGGGATGTAGTGAACTGAAACAGAACGGCAGGGGGGATAAAAAGAGGGGGATGTAGTGAACTGAAACAGAACGGCAGGGGGAATAAAAAGAGGGGGATGTAGTGAACTGAAACAGAACGGCAGGGGGGATAAAACGAGGGGGATGTAGTGAACTGAAACAGAACGGCAGAGGGAATAAAAAGAGGGGATGTAGTGAACTGAAACAGAAACGGGAATAAAAAGAGGGGGATGTAGTGAACTGAAACAGAACGGCAGGGGAATAAAAAGAGGGGGATGTAGTGAACTGAAACAGAACGGCAGGGGGGATAAAAAGAGGGGGATGTAGTGAACTGAAACAGAACGGCAGAGGGAATAAAAAGAGGGGATGTAGTGAACTGAAACAGAACGGCAGGGGGAATAAAAAGAGGGGGATGTAGTGAACTGAAACAGAACGGCAGGGGGAATACAAAGAGGGGGATGTAGTGAACTGAAACGGAACGGCAGGGGGAATAAAAAGAGGGGCTGTAGTGAACTGAAACAGAACGGCAGGGGGAATAAAAAGAGGGGGATGTAGTGAACTGAAACAGAACGGCAGGGGGAATAAAAAGAGGGGGATGTAGTGAACTGAAACAGAACGGCAGGGGGAATAAAAAGAGGGGGATGTAGTGAACTGAAACAGAACGGCAGGGGGAATAAAAAGAGGAGGATGTAGTGAACTGAAAGCTAGTACACGAGTGATGATGATGACGGAGCATGCCGCACACTCCGATTACAGCGGGACTCAAACATGTAATTCTGGACGGTGCACATTTAGCGATAGCAGATGTTTAATGAGGGGGATGTAGTGAACTGAAACAGAAAGGGGAATAAAAAGAGGGGGATGTAGTGAACTGAAACAGAAAGGGGAATAAAAAGAGGGAGATGTAGTGAACTGAAACAGAACGGCAGGGGGAATAAAAAGAGGGGGATGTAGTGAACTGAAACAGAAAGGCAGGGGGAATAAAAGAGGGGGATGTAGTGAACTGAAACAAAAGGCAGGGGGAATAAAAGAGGGGGATGTAGTGAACTGAAACAGAACGGCGGGGGGAATAAAAAGAGGGGGATGTAGTGAACTGAAACAGAAAGGGAAATAAAAAGAGGGGGGATGTAGTGAACTGAAACAGAAAAGGGAATAAAAAGAGGGAGATGTAGTGAACTGAAACAGAACGGCAGGGGGAATAAAAAGAGGGGGATGTAGTGAACTGAAACAGAAAGGGGAATAAAAAGAGGGGGATGTAGTGAACTGAAACAGAAAGGGGAATAAAAAGAGGGGGATGTAGTGAACTGAAACAGAACGGGGAATAAAAAGAGGGGGATGTAGTGAACTGAAACAGAAAGGCAGGGGGAATAAAAGAGGGGGATGTAGTGAACTGAAACAGAACGGCAGGAGGAATAAAAAGAGGGGGATGTAGTGAACTGAAACAGAACGGGGAATAAAAAGAGGGGGATGTAGTGAACTGAAACAGAAACGGGAATAAAAAGAGGGGGATGTAGTGAACTGAAACGGAACGGCAGGGGGAATAAAAAGAGGGGGATGTAGTGAACTGAAACAGAACGGCAGGGGGAATAAAAAGAGGGGGATGTAGTGAACTGAAACAGAACGGCAGGGGGAATAAAAAGAGGGGCTGTAGTGAACTGAAACAGAACGGGGAATAAAAAGAGGGGGATGTAGTGAACTGAAACAGAACGGCAGGGGGGATAAAAAGAGGGGGATGTAGTGAACTCAAACAGAACGGCAGGGGTAATAAAAAGAGGGGGATGTAGTGAACTGAAACAGAACGGCAGGGGGAATAAAAAGAGGGGGATGTAGTGAACTGAAACAGAACGGCAGGGGGGATAAAAAGAGGGGGATGTAGTGAACTGAAACGGAACGGCAGAGGGAATAAAAAGAGGGGGATGTAGTGAACTGAAACAGAACGGCAGGGGGAATAAAAAGAGGGGGATGTAGTGAACTGAAACAGAACGGCAGGGGGAATAAAAAGAGGGGGATGTAGTGAACTGAAACAGAACGGCAGGGGGGATAAAAAGAGGGGGATGTAGTGAACTGAAACAGAACGGCAGGGGGAATAAAAAGAGGGGGCTGTAGTGAACTGAAACAGAACGGCAGGGGGGATAAAAAGAGGGGGATGTAGTGAACTGAAACAGAACGGCAGAGGGAATAAAAAGAGGGGGATGTAGTGAACTGAAACAGAAACGGGAATAAAAAGAGGGGGATGTAGTGAACTGAAACAGAACGGCAGGGGGAATAAAAAGAGGGGGATGTAGTGAACTGAAACAGAACGGCAGGGGGGATAAAAAGAGGGGGATGTAGTGAACTGAAACAGAACGGCAGGGGGAATAAAAAGAGGGGGCTGTAGTGAACTGAAACAGAACGGCAGGGGGGATAAAAAGAGGGGGATGTAGTGAACTGAAACAGAACGGCAGAGGGAATAAAAAGAGGGGATGTAGTGAACTGAAACAGAAACGGGAATAAAAAGAGGGGGATGTAGTGAACTGAAACAGAACGGCAGGGGGAATAAAAAGAGGAGGATGTAGTGAACTGAAACAGAACGGCAGGGGGAATAAAAAGAGGGGGATGTAGTGAACTGAAACGGAACGGCAGGGGGAATAAAAAGAGGGGGATGTAGTGAACTGAAACAGAACGGCAGAGGGAATAAAAAGAGGGGATGTAGTGAACTGAAACAGAAACGGGAATAAAAAGAGGGGGATGTAGTGAACTGAAACAGAACGGCAGGGGGAATAAAAAGAGGGGGATGTAGTGGACTGAAAGCTAGAACACGAGTGATGATGATGACGGAGCATGCCGCACACTCCGATTACAGCGGGACTCAAACGTGTAATTCTGGACGGTGCACATTTAGAGATAGCAGATGTTTAATGATCCACATCTACTGTTGACTTGTGTTTGATACCCCTGTGGCAGGTGTAGTGGTGAAGTGCAGGAAGAAGAATGTCCTAACAGAGCTGCGTCCACAACGACTCTTGTTGCTACCTGCGAGAAATGAAGACGACCGTGTCTCATTTGGACAGATGGGCTGACAACTGACAAAATATTACAGAACGAGAGCGGATATTCTGGAGACAATCTGTCTTCCAGCTGACGTATTTAATCTCAGCAGTGTGGGTTACGTATGGGTGACCTTCTTTTTGTTATGCCCGCTTCCCATTTCCACTCATCACTTCCTGTGGTTTATCTGAGACAGCAGACATGCAGTTAAAGCTACGACCCTGAAGATCAGTTTTTTGTTTTTTTGTTTTTTTTGGGGGGGGGGCCCTTTTCTCCCCCAATTGTATCTGGCCAATTACCCCACTCGTCCGAGCTGTCCTGGTCTCTGCTCCACCCCCTCTCCCGATCGGGGGGGGGGGGGGCTGCAGACTACCACGTCTCCTCCGATACATGTGGAGTCGCCAGCCACTTCCTTTCACCTGACAGTGAGGAGTTTCACCAGGGGGGCATGGTGCACGGGATGATCATGCTATTCCCCCCCGAGTAGGCGCCCCTGACCGACCAGAGGGGGCGCTACTGCAGCGACCAGGACACATACCCACATCCGGCTTCCCACCCGCAGACACGGCCAATTGTGTCTGTAGGGACGCCCCTCCAAGCCAGACGTAACACGGAGATTCTAACCAGCGATCCCCGTGTTGGTATGCCCCGGATGCCCCCCCCCCCCCTCCTATTTTTTTTGTGGTAACTTACTGACGACTGTGGTGATTTGGCGATAGGCAGGGGCGCAAGTCCATGAATACTGGGATGGCGTCCAGTGCTTTACCTGTGCCCCCCCGTCCATGGGGTCAGTGGTTGTGTCAGAGAGGGCGTCCGACGTAAAACTTATGCAGATTGACAAGACCATACCAGACTGGTCGAGGCCCGGGTTAACAACGACCACCGCTGGTGCTGTGCCCTCACAGGGTACCGATGGAAAGTATAAAATCCGCTGTGGCGACTCGTGAGGAACAGGGAACAAGCCAAAAGAAGAAGAAGACTGGCGGCCGTGGTGATATGCGGTAACGGCGCTGGTGCTGAAGCGGTCCAAATCTGCCAGGGATCCATTTGAGACGAAGGAGAGTCACCAGTGCTGTTGTGTTCCCCACCGCTGACTAAGAAAATACTGACTGACGCTAGAATAGTCGGTTGTGGATGCTGTGGTGTCTGTTGGCAAACCTCTTCCACCAGCTTTTTAAGCCATCTCTCTTCATTAGCTGCAAGAACGTCTTTCAAACTCAACGCAACCTGCCTTATTTCACTTCCCCCAACAACCGCTATTAACAACAACAACTGCCTACTAACACGAAGCCACAACAGACGGGGTTCTCATGACACAACTGGCTGCTGTCTTAAATACACAAACTTCCGGTCCGCGGTGGCGTAGCGGTCTAAGCATCGGCTTGGTGTCGATGCAGTTGCCCACTGGGGACTGGGGTTCGCGCCCCGGTCTCGTCAGATCCGACTATGGCCGGACTCGATGAAGCAGCGATCATTGGCAACGTTGTCTTCGGGAGGGGGGCGGAGTCGGCTTGTGTTCGTCACGTGAATGCGTCTCTGTGTGTGTCGGAAAAACAGTGGTTCGGCCTGGATTCGCCTTGTCACGAAAGTGGGGAGGCGTCTCCTTCGAGACTGCCGGCCGGAGAGATGCAGTTGGCGAACGCATGCAATACGAGGGTGGGTGTTTGAATTAAAATAGGGATCAATTGGCCACTAAATTGGGAGAAAAAAGGGAAAAATCAGAAATAAATTAAAAAAAAAAAAATACACAAACTTCCCAACTCGTTCTGCAAGGGAGCAGCAAATCCTGTCATCTTCAGTGGTTAATGCTGTCCTCAATAAGCTCTCTCTCTCTCTCTCTCTCTCTCTCTCTCAGACACACACGATGCATCGTTCTTTCTTTTCTTTTTTTTGGACCCCCCCCCCCCCTTCTCCCCAGCCAATCTGGCCAATTACCCCACTCTTCCGAGCCGTCCTGGTCTCTGCTCCACCTCCTCTGCCGATCCGGGGAGGGCTGCAGACGACCACATGCCTCCTCCCATACATGTGGAGTCACCAGCCGCTTCTTTTCACCTGAGAGTGAGGAGTTTCACCAGGGGGGGACGTAGCGTGTGGGAGGATCACGCTATTCCCCCCCAGCCCCAGTTCCCCCTACCCGAATAGGCGCCCCGACCGACCAGAGGAGGCGCTAGTGCGGCGACCAGGACACATACCCACATCCGGCTTCCCACCCGCAGACACGGCCAATTGTGTCTGTAGGGATGCCCGACCAAGCCGGAGGTAACGCGGGGATTCGAACCGGCGATCCCCGTGCGATGCATCCTTCTTGACTTGTGGACCGTTTACGATGCCTTTAAGGTGTGACCAGGCTGCAAGAACAACCTTTTGTGCACCACACACAAAGCCTAGCGGGCTCCCAACCTGCGTGTTATCTGTCTCTCTCAAACACACGTATAGATGGTTCTGCCACACATTTACACATTATGTGCGGAGCTCTTCAAGTGAACACACAAACACGAGACACACTCTTGTCGACCGCCATCACTTCCTGTGGCGTCACACACTTCTTCAAAAAGGATGTCCTGAAAGAACACAATAACAACATCTATTGATCCACTTGGGGGAAACTCAGGCATAGATAGTGGCAAGGCACAAAGAGGCGACATCATCATCACCATCATCATCATCATCATCATCATCAACCATGGCTGCCTGGACACACAACAACCACCAGCAGACTGGGCAGACACACAATATAAGGTCAGTAGATATGAGATGTGGGCTGCAGTAGGTCAGGTATGAGGGATCTGTCAGATATAACACATGTCAGCAGGTACAGGGGGGTGGGGGGGCAAGAGGGAAGGGGCAGTTGTGAGGGGTGTGTGAAGAGGGGACAGGTGGTAACTGTAGTACTAAATCAAGGGGAGGGGGGTAAGCAGGGAAGGGGGAGATGGGTGAGGGAGGAGGGGCACGCTTGTTATGGAGCCTGATGGCTGTTGGGACAAAAGACTAGCTGAGATGTTTGGTGGCATGCCGGGGGGGGGTGGAAGTAAATATTTGATATTGCTAAGTCATGCATAAAGCCTTGACATTACAATCAATCCAGCAAAAAAGTCCACAGACACACATCCCCGAGACACACAACACAAACGCACACACCCAGGCGCTCATGAATGTGTATAAGCCTGCAGGTTGTGCATCTGTGCTGCAGCCTCCGGAACATCCTCACTGACTTCAGTTGTGTTTGACTTCATAAAGATGTTCTGTGCCTGCATCCTACTCCCATGGCTTGTGTGTTTGTGTCAGACCACGAGAGAGAGAGGGGGGGGGTGAGAGAGGGAGAGAGAGAAAGAGGGAGAGTGAGAGAGGGGGGGGTGAGAGAGGGAGGGAGAGAAAGAAAGAGTGAGAAAGAGGGACAAACAGAGAGTGAGTGAGAGAGAGACAGAGAGTGAGTGAGAGACAGAGAGTGAGTGAGAGACAGAGAGCGAGTGAGAGAGAGTGAAAGAGAGAGAGAGCGAGCGAGAGAGTGAAAGAGAGAGCGAGCGAGTGAGAGAGAGAGAGAGAGAGAGAGAGAGAGAGCGAGCGAGAGAGAGTGAAAGAGAGAGAGTGAGGGGGGACAGAGAGAAAGAGAGAGAGTGAGAGCGAGTGAGAGAGAAAGAGAGAGTGAGAAAGAGGGACAAACAGAGAGAGTGAGTGAGAGAGAGACAGCGAGAGAGAGAGACAGAGAGCGAGTGAAAGAGAGAGCGAGAGAGAGAGAGAGTGAGAGAGAGAGAGAGAGAGAGAGAGAGAGAGAGAGAGAGAGAGAGTGAAAGAGAGAGCGAGTGAGTGAGAGAGAGAGAGAGAGAGAGAGAGAGAGAGCGAGTGAGAGAGCGAGCGAGAGAGCGAGACAGAGCGAGTGAGAGAGAGAGAGAGAGTGAAAGAGAGAGCGAGTGAGTGAGAGAGAGAGAGAGTGAAAGAGAGAGCGAGTGAGTGAGAGAGAGAGAGAGAGTGAAAGAGAGAGCGAGTGAGAGAGAGAGAGAGAGAGTGAAAGAGAGAGCGAGTGAGTGAGAGAGAGAGAGAGAGAGAGAGAGAGAGAGAGAGAGCGAGTGAGAGAGCGAGCGAGAGAGTGAGACAGAGTGAGTGAGAGAGAGAGAGAAAGAGAGAGCGAGCGAGAGAGAGAGAGAGAGAGCGAGTGAGAGAGAGAGAGAGCGAGTGAGAGAGAGAGAGTGAAAGAGAGAGAGCGAGAGAGAGAGACAGAGAGCGAGTGAGAGACAGCGAGAGAGAGAGAGTGAAAGAGAGAGAGAGAGAGAGAGAGCGAGAGAGAGAGAGAGAGAGAGAGAGTGAAAGAGAGAGAGAGCGAGCGAGAGAGAGAGAGAGAGATATGCAATAGTAATGCGTCTGCATGCATGAATGAATGTGTTGCTTCTGCGGTGTTTTTCCATGTGTTTGCATAAGTTTGCTTGTGCGTTTTTGTTCTCTGTCCTGCATGTGTGTGTATCTGTGCGCACACACATGTGCATGTCTGCCATTTGTATGTGTGTATGTGTGACGGTTGGCTGGATCCAGGGGTAAAACCTATTGCCAGGCTGCCCGTCCTGAATTATTCAAACAGGCCAGTAAGCAGGAGAACTGTGTGTGTGTGTGTGTGTGTGTGTGTGTGTGTGTGTGTGTGTGTGTGTGTGTGTGTGTGCGTGGGACAGTCAGTCTGCGTCATGTTAATGTAAGTCACTTGTGTTGTTTTGTTTTGAACAGGCAGCAGTATACAGGTCAGTAAGTGTAAGTCAGCCAGTGTGGACGGATGTGGTAAAACACCGTGTTGTAAAACTGTTTCTCGAACCGTCGGCACGAAGCCGAGTAGCGGCTAGCATGGATGTATTTTCAACATCGAATCAGCTCATATGTAAGCTCAAACATTACCAGCTACATTATTTACATCATCATTTAAATTATTTACGTCGTTATTTAAATCGGCTGCTCTGCGGCGTTGTCGGACTTCGGCGAGGCACCGTCGTGCGGCCCTGCCTACGTGACGTAGCTACACCAGCTTACAGCTCGTGTTTTACATCAAACGCCATCAGCCTGGTGGGCGTCGTGGTAGCGTGGCGGTCTAGCCCATGGCCTCGAACCCACGTGCTACCTCCGGCTTGGTCCCTACAGACACAATTGGCCGTGTCTGCGGGTGGGAAGCCGGATGTGGGTATGTGTCCTGGTCGCTGCACTAGCGCCCCCTCTGGGAGGGGGGACGGGGGGGAATGGCGTGATCCTCCCACGCGCTACATCCCCCTGGTGAGACTCCTCACTGTCGGGTGAAAGGAAGCGGCTGGAGACTCCACACGTATCGGAGGAGGCGTGTGGTAGTCTGCAGTCCTCCCCGGGTCGGCGGAGGGGGTGGAGCAGCGACCGGGATGGCTCAGAAGAGTGGGGTAATTAGATATAATTGGGGAGAAAAGGGGGGGGGGGTCCAAAAAAAGAAGTAAAAAGATCAGCATGACATTTAAAAGGACATGTGGAAGGAAGGAAGCCTACGGTTAGCCGACCTTGGGACTGTGCTACAGTTCACCAGTTATCAGTAGCCAATTAAGCATCAACCTGACAAGACCAAAGCTCGGCGGTTTAAGACACGGTGGGTGAAAAGAAAATCAAATATAACCTCTGACCCAACAGGTGAGGTGGAATGACCTGACGCAGGAGGTTCACCGAGCACTGCCGTCGAGTCCCAGCACAGTGTGAACCGGGTCATCTGGACACCACGTTTACCGGCGGATACGCTTCATCACACAGCTAAGCGCCCTCGTCAGCCTCAACCGACCGCAGGTGCCCCCACCCTTATACACAACACAGCTGCACGACGACCGACACCAACGGCCGGTTTCGTATGCAAATACGGGTGTGACCATTAACTGGAGTTACAACGGCCAGGTGTACCATGCACAGAGGACTGGGGAACGATGCTATGACAGCATTGGAAGATGGTACATCTCACAACATGGTACATCTGTCGCCACCTTACAATGCTGTGATCGCATCCGTTATCCGAACCGCTCATCCTGCTCTCAGGGTCGCGGTGATGCTGGAGCCTATCCCAGCGGACACTGGGCGGCAGGCAGAGAGAGACCCTGGACAGGCCGCCGGGCCATCACAGGGCCCACACACATACACACATTCACACCTGTGACTAGTACACACGGCCATTGAAACTCTAGTTAATATATGCATGTGAAACTGGTCGTTGGGTTGGGTCGTCATGCAGCCGTATCGTTTATAAGGGTGGGGATACCTGCAGTCCGCCGAGACTGAAGAGGGCACTTAGTTGCGTGATGAAACGTATCTGTCAATGAAAGGCGTGTCCAGATGAACCGATTCAACCTTCTTTGAGTTTCTTAACCTGGATTAAGGGTTTTGCCGCCAAATGAGAACTCTCAAAGCTGTGAAACTCGGCATGGACGCAGAAGATCCGGTGCTAAAGTGAAATGAAAATAGCACAGCGACTGCATAAAATTCGGATTTATTTACTTACATTTTGGGGGGGGGGGGGGGGCTGGGGTTGAGGAGGATCCCAAACCACATGGTGTTTTGTGCTGTGAAACTCGCTAAGCTCAAGCAGCATTTGGAAACTAAACACCCGGCGTACATTTTGAGAGAAGACGCGACGAACTTTAGAAACGCATGACGAAGGGGGGCCTCACAGTTTTGATGCGCCTGGGGGAAATGTGAAGGCTACAGAGGCTTCATACAGGGTAGCCCTGTTGACTGCGAAAACAGGAAAACCCCGTTCAGTAGGCGAGGATTTAGTTAAACCAGCTGAGAAGGTCATGGCTAACATCGTTTGGGGGGAAAAGCAAGCGATGACATTAACAGGGCACCTCTGTGCAAAGACACCGTCCAGCGGCAAAGAGCAGCCATGGCTGAAAATGTTGAAGATCAGCAGGGGACGATGGCGGACTGACCATCTGGAGCACCGGGAGTTTTCCCGGTGGGCCGCTTGACAATTGGGGTCGATGCAACGCAAAATATAAATAACCCCACTTCGATAAAAATAACTAAGTGTTGTGTGTCTGACTGGCCCAGGCGAGTGGGCTGCCGGCCCACTGCGGTTGGGTATCAAATCTGTCAGCTCCTCTCTCCCAGCCAATTACTTTTGGTCTAACGTTTCCTGGGCCCCGCCCCTTTCCCGTCTCTGTTAAGTGGCGACATTTGGATAATTAGTGAAGTGGAGCAAGATGGACAAACAAAAAGAGAAAAAACAGACATAAAGATGGTTAAAATTGTTTCTTTTCCTGGTCAGGTGGTTGCAAAGACTCTTGCCACCTTGCTGCCAGTGCCATTGTGCCGAAATCCTTCTAGCCAGGCTCCTCCTTAGAGCAACACGTTCCCCTTGGACTAGTTTACATCTATTTTACTAAAGTTATCGATAGATAGATAGATCGATCAATAGATAAGATAGATCGATCAATAGATAGATAAATAGATGGATGGATGGATGGACATATACATCACATCACATCACTAGCACTGTGTTAAAACTGCTGGTTGAGGCTATTTTAGCTCAAGCCAAAGCTGTGGGGTCATCACTGCTTTTGGAATATGCTGTAAGAAATTTCAAATAACACTCTTTTTTTTTTTGGGTCTTGTGAGTTTACTCTAAACCACAGAACATCACGTCTTTCCGTGGGTGTGTGATCTGGTCTTCAGCCATCCCGTGCGATTTTAAGCAGATTCTTCGCCCATCGGCCAGAATAAATACATCTCTGAATAAAATATCAGATGTAATGAACGTTGCGCCGTGAGATGAATCGAGAGACATTCATCCAGCCGATGGGACAGAACCACAAACCCACGGGTCGTCTGGTTCTCGGTGCCTCAGAAAGTAATTGGATACATATGTGACGGTTGTCTTCTGAGCCAAGATTTTATTTGTTCAGATCAGATTTGTGGAAGATGTTACACATGCTTCTGTATATGGTGCCGTCCCAGCACCCCCCCTTTTTTGTATTACTTCGTTGACTATCGCTGTCCACAGTCATTGAGTGCTTTTCATTTACATCTGAATCTGTTTTACCCCTTTGTCTGCTTTCCCACATGGCACCTAGTCCATATCTATCCATCCTAGAAGACGGACAAAAATGTGTCCCTCTTCTAGGATGGATAGATAGATAGATTAGCGTCTTACCCAGGGATTGTCCTGGGTAAGACATTAAACTGCAACCGCAGACTATAGAGGGATAGCACCTCAGCAAGGGCCCTTTGGCTAAGGACGACATCCCTACTGGTAGATCTGGTCCTCCTGCATGCCTGTATGGTACTTCCCATGGTGCCCTGTCCAGCCAACACATTGGGATAGGAGAAGGGAACTCTGAATTCAAATCCCTGGGCACAGTCTGCCCAGCTGTCAGTACCCGGACAGGGTAAACTATGGCGGCTCCGCTCAGTCAGCTCGGCAGCGGTTCCGGCAACCGGCAGCTCCGTTTGTCAGCTCGGCAGCAGTTCTGGCAAAAAGCAACGGGATTCTTCTGCGGCCGTCTCAGCTACGCTGTGCCACCGAACAACAGAAAATCTTGCCAAGGGGTGCTATAGAGCACCAAATAGTGTCGCCGTCTAGGGTGCAGCCTCACATTTGAATATGGGGATAGTGAATCATTAGACTATCTTCAGGTGAAGGCGTGTATATATATATATATATATATATATATATATATATATATATATACATGAGGGACCCCTCCTCTGATGCTCTCCTTGAGGTTTCTCCCTCTTTATTCCTAACTTCTTATAGCCATTTGTTTGTTTTTCCATTGAGGTTTTCCTCATCTAAACCAAGGGTCTAAGGATAGAGGTTATCGCCCATAGTTTAGTGGATCTACCCGTTTCTCCACCGTGTGAATGTAGTAAAGCCCTCTCAGACTGTACTGCGATTTAGAGCTATGATAGTAAATTTGACTCGACTGGTAAACAACAAATACTATATCACAATAGTATTAAGTATCATATGAAGTAAAGGCTTGTGTGTTTCGCTTTAAGTTGTTGTCCAGGGTTGAAGTTTGCCACTGGCGTTGGAGCAGCTGAGCTGCACAGGTTCCTCCCAAACTCCTAGACATCATTGTGAACAGCAACGTTTCACAGAAAGTACGAGTAGAAAGTTGTACACGCATTCAAAGACGTGTGTATTGTAAAGAGAGACCCCACCCTAGTTAATGGCGATTTGCTTACTTCCGTTACTTCCCCAGATTCGTGTATACATGCACAACAAAAACCCTCAGGGTAATGTTGGTGAATCCTGCCTGTTCCGTCATCATGCTTCTGACTTTCTGTCGGCTGTCCGTTCTCCCTCTGTTGTCTCTGCAGGTCTTGTTTTGCAGAAGACCACGGCGACAGACACACAGACGGCACAGCGAGGAAATCCAGTTAGCAGGGAGCATACTCAACCCCTTTCAGAGGTACTACTATGGACTCTTTCCCATGCACCTGAAGGAACACTTTTTAAAAAATTTACAATTTCATTTAGCAGATGCGTTTATCCGAAGCGACGGACATCTGAGAGTTAATACGACACAAGCAAGGATCTAGTCAGGAGGCGACAACGCAAGGAAGTGCTAAAAAAACAGGTTCAAGTCCAATAGGACATAGGTGTCAACAGGCTGTGCACAAAGGCAATGCATAGGGTGCAGAGAAGTGATATTGATATATATATATATATATATATATATATATATATATATATATATATATATATATATAATATATATATTAATTCCATCAGGTGTGGAGGTGTTGGAGAGGGAGCTGGGTCTTTAGCTTCTTGTTAAGGATAGAGAAGTGACTCAGCGGATCGAACGGCGTGCGGTAGCTCGTTCCACCACCGGGGGAACTACAGAAGAGAAGAGTCTGGCTAGTGACTTAGAGCCCTGTTGTGGCGGAAGTGCCAGGCGCCTTTCATTGGCAGGGCGTAGTGAGGGGATCTGAGTGTAGACCTGAATGAGGGGGGGTTCTGGTAGACGGGAGCTGTTTCAGTTGCTGTTTTGTGAGCGAGCATCAGGGTTTTGATTTTTTGTTTATTTCCCCTTTATCATTGGTTTATCATTGGTATGGTGCCGGCCCTGGAGCACACAGCTCTGCAAGAAATGCCAAAATGTTGTGAAACCAAGCGTTTGGCTGTAACTCACTCAGGAGCCGCGAAATACCACAGATCCGATTGTGCACTAGCCCAAGTTCTAACACAACTGAGGTGTGGCCAGTCTGTCTGTCACATATCACTGCTCGTTAAATACATTTCCTTGTGTGTGTGTGTGTGTGTGTGTGTGTGTGGTTTCTGCTAGTTTGAACAGGAGCACATATTTCTGCAAAAGTGCGTGCCTGTAAATGAAAGATTTGTGTGTTTGTTTGTGTGCGTGCACCTGCACGGGGAGCACACCAGGAAACGCGCATCTCGCAGAGGATGTGTTGTGATGGGCAAAAACGCCGCCGATTGTCGTGGAGGTACTCCTGTCTTGCGCCACCTGCGAAAACTCACTCTGATGCAAATAAACCAGATGCTTGATGAGCAAACATGCAGCCACACATCACAAACAATGACATCATTACAGACTGCGCAGGACCGGAGCCGGCGGCGCCAGCTGTTCCTGTGTCCGACTGCGGTCCGGCTTACAAAGAGCCTGGCCACTAAGCCCTGATTTATGCATTACTAAATAGCGAGGCATTCTCTCATAACACACACACACACACACGCAGCATCTGAATGTACAGAGGACCTCCTCACTGCTAATGCATAGCCAAATGCTAAAAGGTCACAGAATCCCACACCGGCGAGGTCCGCCAGTCACGTTACTGGCGGACATTTTACCACACAAACAGAGGCCCGCTCAGTATTACAGCAGCTAGTGGCGTGTTGTCCCTGCAGCATAGAAAGACAATGTTGAAAATAGTGATTATCTCCCTTCAAGGCGTGCTCATTCGGTGGATTTGAGACTCTACGGCCCCGTTTACGTTTGTGTCTTTGGGACTGACAAATGTGGCGGCGCGGTGGTTAGCGCTGTCGCCTCACAGCAAGAAGGTCCTGGGTTCGAGCCCCGGGATAATCCAACCTTGGGGGTCGTCCTCTGTGTGGAGTTTGCATGTTCTCCCCGTGTCTGCGTGGGTTTCCTCCGGGTGCTCCGGTTTCCTCCCACAGTCCAAAGACCTGTAGGTCAGGAGGATCGGCCGTACTAAATTGTCCCTAGGTGTGAATGTGTGTGTGTGTGTGTGTGTTGGCCCTGTGTGATGGTCTGGCGGCCTGTCCAGGGTGTCTCCCCGCCTGCTGCCCAATGACTGCTGGGATAGGCTCCAGCATCCCCGTGACCCTGAGAGTAGGATAAGCGGTTCGGATTATGGATGGGTGGATGGATGGATGGATGGATGGGTGGATGGGTGGATGGATTGACAAATGTAGTCATCAGTTGGAGGCGCTCATGTTCCGTCTGCATGCACCCACATGACTATGTAGACAACGGACAGGTATGAACAAGTAACGGGTCTCGCTCCTGTGGTTACTGCACCGTCAGCGAGTTTGCAGCAGCATGGTGTTTGCTGTGAATACAAACCCCACGCGGGTGTAAACATCAGCTACACATCAACAAATATGGAGGTGGTCTTGTTTAGTCCTGGTAAGAGAAGACTTGTGTTTTTTACATCCCCTTCGACAGCAAAACTGCTTCGAGTTTGAACTTGGCCGGATTAAGAGCTAAAACCAGGAGAAACGACCGCGTTTGTGTGTCGTGTCAACCCGGCCTACATGGTGCCAGTATGGACAACCTACACCAGACGGCACAACGACCAAAACACAACAAATGGGTCAACAAATTAATAACTGTTAAACCAGGATTAGCTAATACATGGACTAACTGTATGAAGAATCTCCTATTTTGATCAGACTCTGGTCCGCTGATGTCATGTCCATGTGACTGCTTCAACAGTCAGGGTCACGGGGATGCTGGAGCCTATCCCAGCAGTCACTAGATATAATATATATATTCAATATACAGATTCAATAATATAGATGATTATTTCAAATCTGTTTACATGGTGAAGAGAAGTACCGATAATAATAAAAAAGCAGCCGTGTCGTGGCTTCCTGCCTCCTTCAGCGGCCGTGTCTTTATAATGTCAACACCTTCTGAAACTGTCATTTATATTGTGGCGGTGTGCACCGTCGCTCATTAAGACTTGCAACCAAATAACATACCTACATGTGTAGAGATGGTCTGCATCTAAAGAAGGCCTTCCCACATCCTGGGTTCTGGGGTCATTCAGAAGATCCACCCAAAACCTATAACATCCACTGGCAGGGAAATACAAAAAGGCCTAACAAATCCAAGTTCTACAGAACACTGAAGCTATAAGGTCGAAAAATAATATGGCGGACATGTCAACCTGACTGTTCTCCTCCACCTGCCAGAACTTCTCCACCTGCCAGAACTTCTCCACCTGCCAGAACTTCTCCACCTGCCAGAACTCATCGTTTCATTTCCAGTCATGTGATACTTCACTCAGCATAAAGACCAGATGACTTCCTGTGTGTGTGTGTGTGTGTGTGTGTGTGTGTGTGTGTGTGTGTGTGTGTGTGTGTGTGTGTGTGTGTGTGTGTGGGTCCAGCTGGTCCATTTTTCATCTCTGCATGTCATTCCTCTCCAACTCATCCTTTGTTCCCTCTGCTTCCCTCTTTCACTTTCCCTCTCGTTCCAGTTTCCTTTCCTTTCCTTTCCTTCTCTCTCTCTTTCTCCCTCTCTCTCTCTCTCTCTCCATCGATTCTCTCTCCCATTCTCCTCTCCCTCCGTCATCCGCATCACTCCTCTGTTCAGCCCTCCTCCCTCAGTCTCGTCTCATCACATTATCCCTCCATCCGGCAGGTCATCCCTCCGTCCCTGCTGTCACCAAGCTTCTGGGCTGATTTCACTTTGCCAGTGAGTAAGCTAGCAACCACATCAGTCAGACAGTTACTTAGCTTGTCAGTCAGCCAATCAGCATCAGGCTGTTCAAACATCCAGGCAGGCAGGCAGGCAGGCCAGGATCCACCATGCTGTAGTCTGCATTACCCTGGCCATGGACCTGATCATCACTTTATTTGTAGTATTTCATTATAATTT